>NW_015635599.1:104733-105707 GCF_001515625.1 Sinocyclocheilus rhinocerous | reverse complement strand
GCTGTGCCATGTGATAATGATGTCATTAGGTCAGATTGAGTTAGACCTATCGGACTGCGCCATCTAGAGTTTCATGCCAGAACTCTGTATTTATGAACAATATAATATAATATAATATAATATAATCAAGTAATATTTATCAATTTTATTTTATTTTATTTTACAAAGGAAGTCAATTTCAGAGACACTGGCTTTCCAATAACTCTGGTGTACTGTTACTGTGGATAAAGAGAGCTGACCAAATATATATAATGGAGATCAAAGTTGCAAGACTTTCAGATGAATCCTGTAGAATCCAAACCTAGACAAATGAACAAACCTGATATGTCCCTTACAAATGACTTTCATTAGCCTAACCTAATGCAGTCAGATTGTTTCAGTCATATTTTAAATCGATTTTAAACTTTAGATGTTATAGCTAAGTTTCAGATTTATTTCGGAAATGTGCTACCCAATACAAAACAACATTTTTAGAGTCCCTTTGGATGGATGTTCTAGAAACTTGATCATCTGTAATGAAGCAGCTCAGATTACAGTTAATCATTCTGACTTTCAATGCCCCCAAAATTTATTTCGACATCGAGCATGTGTTCGGACCCCTCCACTCACTCAATAGCATCAGCATCTCGTCTGCTTTACGTAAGGGGAGTGTCTGTATTCAATGAGGTGTTGACCTTCATCACATAAAGAGGGCGGACAGATGCCCGTTAAACTGATTGAAGCTCAAGGGAGATGTGATCTTCATACAGTATGTAGATGGACATGGTGAAGATGAGAAAATACAATAACTTGGATTATGATGACAAAGTGCATTTTTGACCTAATACTTCCTGAACTGTTACCCTCAGTCATATGTATTTTATAATCAATGTTAAAAAGTATTTAGTTTGAGATTCTGGTAACTGAATACTTTAGTGATTCTTATTCTTTAATAGTAAATAAGTGCTTTTGAAATAGATAGATAGATAGATAGA
>NW_015635599.1:99661-104673 GCF_001515625.1 Sinocyclocheilus rhinocerous | reverse complement strand
TTGAACTATGGCCTAATCCTGGCTTAGTCTAAACCCTGTCTGTGAAACCAGGCCTTAGTGTCACATTATGAGAAACAAAGATGCATTTGCGAGATTTAAAGTCACATTGCAAGAAATAGTCACATTTGTGAGATACAAAGTCACAATATGAGAACAACAAAGAAACATTTGTGAGATAAAATGTGCTTCACGTGGTAACATCTAAATTAATTGATTTTATTCAAATAAAAATTTAATTTAACACCACTGAATCAACCTAATTAAAGTTAAACCAACAAAACTAAGTTTAAGGGTTGCATTTGCAAGATTTAATGTCACATTCCAGAAATAAAAGTTGCATTTGCGAGATTTAAAGTCACATTGCAAGAAATAGTCACATTTGTGAGATACAAAGTCACAATGTGGTAACATCTAAATTAATTGATTTTATTCAAATAAAAATTAAATTTAACAGCACTGAATCAATCTAATTAAAGTTAAACCAACAAAACTAAGTTTAAGGGTTAGATCAGGTAGAAATAGCTCTTTAACATAACAATTACAGGTTGCCATTTTTTACAGTATCAGTAAGTTCATCGGTTTTGTCAGATCAGAGTGTCAGCTGTTGGCACTGGTTGGTGCTTGATTTCACCGACTGAACATGTTCATTTACCAATTGTCAGGTCATGGAGTAGAAGTGACGAACTGTAATCTGGTGACTGCCATCTGTCTCTGCAGTGTTAATCAGCCTTAAGTTGCTTTGGATAAAAGTGTTGCGATTATGAGAAGGAAAGTCACAACTGGGAGAAATGAAGTCACATTGCATCACTTTTCCATTAATAAATAACTGATAAACAAGGTGCAGACAGTCTCAAATTGGGTCATGGAGACGCAGCATTTACAAACACCAGAGGGATGATGTGTATATATTCAGGAGTTTAGAGGGATCAAGAACTCATCACTACCATCCTAACTATGCATCATCTGCTCAGCATCATTTTCTTTTGTTATATGGGCTGTGAAGAGGTTTTACCAACTGTCTGAGGAAGGGATTACACTTTACAAAATAGGGCTGTGGGTAATATAAAAGTAAATTTGGAATTGTATAAAATGAGAAATAAATCAGAATGAATCAAGCAGTCAGTCTGTGCACACAGAACTATCACATTTATATTCATCTGTGTATAAAGTGTATTAGAAAACGGGTGCAAAAAAGTAGCAGCTATTCCTATAGCCTCATGCCCGGTTCAGACTACACTATTTTAGCCCGATTTTGCCACGATTTGCTTGACGTAGGGTGTTGTGGGGGTTCGTAAATGACAATGGGCGTCGGGACGCAAGATTCCATCGTTTCAGCACGTGTAGTGTGTCATAGTGGACGACAAATAGTTTCACGACAGAAAGACTAGCATGTTTAATTTTTTTTCCGTCGTCCACGACGAGTTCTGTCACATTGGTGACGTTGACCAATAGCAGCACAGAAGCTCTTTCATACACCGGTTTCAAAGATGGCAAAACGAAAGAGAGATGATGGTGCTGCTAGGTGGAATTATGAGATGGAGGAAAGGTTCGTGGAGCTGTGGCAACAGTACTCCTGCCTGTATGATGTGTCATCGAGGGACTACCATGACAGAACAAAGAAAGAAAAATGCTGGCGAACTATAGCGGAAGCACTTCAGCAATGTTTACACTCTTGTTTTCGGAAGTCGATCGCTAGTTCCGCCTTCTCGATGACATCACGCGCGTCGTTAAAGACGGCACGCGATAAATGGTCGGGAAGCAACGTGTAGTCTTGACATGTTTCTTGTCCAGGACACGAGAAGATTTTAGGAGTCAAAATCATGTAATCTAACACAGTGATATCGTGACCGACAAAAATATCGTGTAGTCTGAACCCGGCATCAGGCTTCTGTTTAGCATGTTTTTGTATTTGTCTAAGCACTCATGTCATTGTGCTTTGTTTTCACACTTAATAGTCATCATACATATCAAGAACTATATGACCTATACCACAACACACCAACAAATGACTGGAGAGTGAATAGTATAGATATTAAAAACACTGGATAGCATTACCAAGAAACAAGGATGCAGTCAATGTAATTTGCTTCCATTCTTAATGGTTTCTAATTAGCTAGTTTGTTATTTAAATATATAATATAAATGTGTTCACTTTCCAGGCCTGCAATGGCATTAGATCTACCCACCCACTCAGATAGCACTAATGAGCAGAACGGTCTCTATAGACTTCTTTCTTGGAGGTCTGTTGCTATGAGACAAACATTTAACCAGAAAATGTGGGCTAACCTTTATTGATGGCTTAAGGGATTTCCGGTTCATACATTAATAATTGATGCGCTGTGACCTGTTATTCTGAGGACAGTTGCTGTGGGCGTCACAGCGCCTCCGACTCTCAGCTCAGATGTTTCAGCTAAAGCTTTTTTCAGCTTTATGGGGGAAGTCGTGGCTTAATGGTTAGAGAGTCAGACTCGTAACCCAAAGGTTGCGGGTTCGAGTCTCGTACCGGCAGGGATTGTAGGTGGGGGGAGTGAATGTACAGCGCTCTCTCCCACCTTCAATACCACGACTGAGGTCCCCTTGAGCAAGGCACCGAACCCCCAACTGCTCCCCAGGCGCCGCAGCAAAAAATGGCTGCCCACTGCTCCGGGTGTGTGTTCACGGTGTTTGTGTGTGTTCACTGCTGTGTGTGTGCGCACTTTGGATGGGATAAATGCAGAGCACTAATTCCGAGTATGGGTCACCATACTTGGCCACATGTCACGTCACTTTCACTTTTTCACTTAAAGAATTTATTCCTCTGAAAAGATACGTCTACCTCTTATTTTCCGCAGTTGCACTTCAGGGCGCATTATGTAACTGTTTTGCAAGTGGATTCATCATTGTCTTTTTTTTTTCTAGCATGTTGTTCTGACAGAGTTTGTCTGGGAGTTCAACAACTGTCTGCTTTGATAAGCATTCTCCATCTCAGTGTGATTGTTTGTTTGTGTATATTGTACTGTAGTGCTAAACAAAAATTCCTCTCGAGGATCTAACATCCATCAATATTCATTGTCATAATACAGAAAATTACTTTGGCATCTAATGGTGTTTTTGTGATAAATAAAGATGAATGGTGAAATTAATTTCTCAAAACACTTTCAGCCATATTTCAGACATCTGAGTATAAATACCATTCTGATAACAAATGTGGACCTATTAAGTTAAATTATGCATTTAATGGGAGGACAGCCCTTGAAAAACAAAGTAAACTTTAGCATACTTTTTTAAAAAGTACTTACTATGGAAATGATGTACTTTAACATAATAAATGTTTATGGAGGCAACTAAACAGTTTACAGTAGGCATTGACATTTACATTATATGCAAGTACAGTTTTTAAGACTTTTTTTTTTTAAGATTTGAAGTACACTATTCAATAAGCACACTTCTTTTTCACAAGTGAGCACGTCTACTGTAATGTGTGTTTGTTCATCACACATCAATGCATTGTTGAAAAGTAATGCTAACCACATCCTGAACTCTGTGGTCAAATGTGTGAAGGTTCATCAATAGTACAGTGATTCTGTCCTCTAAACCTCATTAACCTGCCAGGAGGGAGGCAATTTTGTGCTCACAGACTAGAATGATGATTACCTCTTGCATTTGCAATTCAGATTACTGTCATGCACAAAAGAGAGAGTGTGGCAGTTCAAAAATAATCTTCTATTAACAGATTGTGGATACGTGTATCAAGTATTTGACACCATCAGCTCCTCAAAAGTGTTTGTGACTTGAATCTTGAATCAGGAGCCGTTTATTTATGTGACATCTCAACTTCATAACATAGCTGGTTAGATTAAGATTATGGTTGAGAAAGGATTCATTAAAAAAATATAAGTATATTCTTAGCTTGAATCCATATTGCCTTTATTTGCTATCAGTGAAGGTCCAAGAGAAGCAGAAACTGAGCATGGGGGCAGATGATCTCAAGTGTGTGTCTGTCTGTGTGTGTGTGTGTGTGTGTGTGTGTGTGTGTGTCTGTGTGTATGTGTTTCATAACTCCATGTTCTGCAGTAGTTAGAAGGTGCCAACATCAGTTGTCATTAATAGCAACAGATCATCTCCATGAATTATCACTAGAACTGTGAACTTGATTTTAACGTCAGCTTCTTTGAACCTTAAATCTAATGGAGGAGCAACTTTTTTTCCAAGACAATTTCCCCCCAAACTTGATGCCAGATTAATAACTCATAACAGCAGCAATATCTCACCCCTTGCTGATTATTTGCAAACCTTTTGCAGGTTTTAACATTTTATTTCATGGCAGCCTTTTGTTCATAACATAATGAATCCAGAATCATTAAATATTTGTCACATTCTGACTCCAAGTTCCTGTCACCAACCCAGCCTTGCCTGGTTGCAATCAATTTGGATCTTATAAGGAACTACTAGCAGCTACAGCTAGAGCCTTTCACGGGGCGGCTACTCCTACGGAAGTGTTAACAGCTGAGCATTATAGAGAAGCCGAACTAGCCCTCCTTCATCAAGCACAAATCCATAGTTTCCCAGTCGAGATGGCTCATCTTAAGTCAGGTAAACCTCTACCGATGAGCAGTCGTCTCTTGTGCCTTGCCCCAGAGTATGACAGCACTACCCACCTCATCAGAGTTGGTGGTCGTCTCAGACGAACAGAGCAGCTAGACGAATCCGCCATTCACCCTATAGTTCTCGACCCTAAGCATCCCCTAAGCAGACTCATCATCCAGGACTTCGATGAAATTCTACACCATCCAGGAGCAGAGAGGGTGTTTGCTGAAGTACGTCGTAAGTACTGGATATTGAGAGGCCGAGAAGCTATTCGGCATCACCAGAGAACGTGCTTAGGCTGTAAACAGTGGAGAGGCCAACCCAGCATTCCCAGGATGGCCGACTTAACTCCTTCAAGACTGCGCTTACTTCAACCAGCCTTCTACTCCACTGGAGTGGATTGTTTTGGCCCTTACCTCATCAAGATTGGGCGCAGACATGAGAAA
>NW_015635599.1:95780-98132 GCF_001515625.1 Sinocyclocheilus rhinocerous | reverse complement strand
GAATGTACAGCGCTCTCTCCCACCTTCAATACCACGACTGAGGTGCCCCTTGAGCAAGGCACCGAACCCCCAACTGCTCCCCAGGCGCCGCAGCAAAAAATGGCTGCCCACTGCTCCGGGTGTGTGTTCACGGTGTTTGTGTGTGTTCACTGCTGTGTGTGTGCGCACTTTGGATGGGATAAATGCAGAGCACTAATTCCGAGTATGGGTCGCCACATGTCACGTCACTTTCACTTTTTCACTTAAAGAATTTATTCCTCTGAAAAGATACGTCTACCTCTTATTTTCCGCAGTTGCACTTCAGGGCGCATTATGTAACTGTTTTGCAAGTGGATCCATCATTGTCTTTTTTTTTTCTAGCATGTTGTTCTGACAGAGTTTGTCTGGGAGTTCAACAACTGTCTGCTTTGATAAGCATTCTCCATCTCAGTGTGATTGTTTGTTTGTGTATATTGTACTGTAGTGCTAAACAAAAATTCCTCTCGAGGATCTAACATCCATCAATATTCATTGTCATAATACAGAAAATTACTTTGGCATCTAATGGTGTTTTTGTGATAAATAAAGATGAATGGTGAAATTAATTTCTCAAAACACTTTCAGCCATATTTCAGACATCTGAGTATAAATACCATTCTGATAACAAATGTGGACCTATTAAGTTAAATTATGCATTTAATGGGAGGACAGCCCTTGAAAAACAAAGTAAACTTTAGCATACTTTTTTAAAAAGTACTTACTATGGAAATGATGTACTTTAACATAATAAATGTTTATGGAGGCAACTAAACAGTTTACAGTAGGCATTGACATTTACATTATATGCAAGTACAGTTTTTAAGACTTTTTTTTTTTAAGATTTGAAGTACACTATTCAATAAGCACACTTCTTTTTCACAAGTGAGCACGTCTACTGTAATGTGTGTTTGTTCATCACACATCAATGCATTGTTGAAAAGTAATGCTAACCACATCCTGAACTCTGTGGTCAAATGTGTGAAGGTTCATCAATAGTACAGTGATTCTGTCCTCTAAACCTCATTAACCTGCCAGGAGGGAGGCAATTTTGTGCTCACAGACTAGAATGACGATTACCTCTTGCATTTGCAATTCAGATTACTGTCATGCACAAAAGAGAGAGTGTGGCAGTTCAAAAATAATCTTCTATTAACAGATTGTGGATACGTGTATCAAGTATTTGACACCATCAGCTCCTCAAAAGTGTTTGTGACTTGAATCTTGAATCAGGAGCCGTTTATTTATGTGACATCTCAACTTCATAACATAGCTGGTTAGAGATTGATTATGGTTGAGGAAGGATTCATTAAAAAAATATAAGTATATTCTTAGCTTGAATCCATATTGCCTTTATTTGCTATCAGTGAAGGTCCAAGAGAAGCAGAAACTGAGCACGGGGGCAGATGATCTCAAGTGTGTGTCTGTCTGTGTGTGTGTGTGTGTGTGTGTGTGTGTCTGTGTGTGTATGTGTTTCATAACTCCATGTTCTGCAGTAGTTAGAAGGTGCCAACATCAGTTGTCATTAATAGCAACAGATCATCTCCATGAATTATCACTAGAACTGTGAACTTGATTTTAACGTCAGCTTCTTTGAACCTTAAATCTAATGGAGGAGCAACTTTTTTTCCAAGACAATTTCCCCCCAAACTTGATGCCAGATTAATAACTCATAACAGCAGCAATATCTCACCCCTTGCTGATTATTTGCAAACCTTTTGCAGGTTTTAACATTTTATTTCATGGCAGCCTTTTGTTCATAACATAATGAATCCAGAATCATTAAATATTTGTCACATTCTGACTCCCTTATTAATTATAAAAGGTTTTACTGCATTTGGCTTCATATTATTCAAGTCTCGTTCCTGAGCACTCCATCATGGACAGCAAGACTTATACGTTTACCCTTCTCCAAGTGTTTTCCTTTATCTCAAATTATGATCATATTAATATGTTAACTGTTTTGTTTAGCTACTTAATGTTAGATATTGTGTTTCAGTGATATGCTAAAAAAAAAAAAACGTCTACGTTGATTTTGAATTTATAAATCTCCGGCAAATCCATAAATAAAATAAAATTATCATGCAAAAGGTGGTTTTTTTTTGTTTTTTTTGTTTTGCTACTATTTATGGCTGTAGAAATAAACATGGTCATATTTTTGGTGTCGATAAATCGGACATAGCTGACTTTAAAAGAGCGATTTTTACTAAATATGTCGAGCTCATAAATGTGGCGCATCTACAAAAGCTTGTCTAATCGTTTCGAGACGTCACAAAAATAAATGAATATGAATAAGACAAGCACTCTCTCTCTCTCTCTCTCTCTCTCATAACATTC
>NW_015635599.1:77283-95730 GCF_001515625.1 Sinocyclocheilus rhinocerous | reverse complement strand
CTCTCTCATCCTCCTCCTCCTCCTCCTCCTCCTCTTGTTTCCTCTCCTCTGGTCTGTCTCATCCTCGTCTCGCTGTTGATCCGTCTCTGAAATGATCGCAGACGCACATCAGATGTTGAGGATTCATGTATCTGGAGGCTGGAGCTGAACTCGACGATGTCATTTGGATGTAAATAGGTTACCCCGGTGGACAGAGACGACACGGAAAGCTAGCTTACCTGACCTTCCTGAAGCTTTAGTTATTGTTCTGATAAACAAATCATCATGGATCTGTCATTTATGGCCGCGCAGGTAAGACATTTCACGCTTTTGTCTCGAGCTATAGATAGCCTACAGCTGTGCTGTAAGTGATAAAGTCAGCTTGAACTTCACGTGGAACTGTTTGTTGAAGTCAGAATGTACAAATTTCAGCTTAATCATATCAGCAAAACTAATTTAGATATATACTATATACACCGTAGGGTCCAAAAGTCTACATCCAAAACTATACAGACGACATTAAAAATGCTGGAATTAAAATCCTGTTTATAGGCTACATAAAAAATAAACAAAGTTTTAGGATTTTGGAATCCACATTATTTATGTTTCTGCACAATTTTAGGTCACTATCAAATACATTTGTGTATAGGCTATATTTGTGCACAAGTGTATTAACTGCTTTGTACAAAAGGTTGCATGGTCTTCCATTGAAGCACCAGATGCTAACATTCTCAAATCATGTTGGGGAACATATATCACCATTTTTTTATTTTTTTTATTTTTTAACAAACTTGTGGAGTTCATGATAAGCTAAATACCAAAGACATTCTTCTTAGTCACCCTTAAAAAAAAATCAACCTGTATGCATGTGGCAGATATTGATTCAGCAATAGTTTACTTAGAAAGAATGAGTTACCAAGGCAATTAGCAAGCAAATGTCAGCTTTTTGGAGAAAAATTCCAAAAAATATTGACTATGTAATTATAACATATAAATTATCCTTTGTTTATTATTTCATCCACACACTTTAGAACCAGTAGCAATTTACTGCAATGAAATCAGTCCTAAACATATTTATATGCAGTTCTAATAGTCTTAAATATATTTAAAAAATATTGCATTTATTAGACCGTTAGAATGTGTATGCAGTGTGCATGATTCAGAGAGTAATACAAATTAAGAAATGATAGGAACAACTGCAGCCTTTGTAATGAGCTGTAGAGCAATTATTGTTGGAAGGCTAATGGGAGAGAACAGCAGTGCTCAAGCGTTATAGTTATGTTCATTTCCTCGAGTTTCATTAACTTGGCAGAGAAAAAATAAATAAAATCAAAAGTATAAAGTGTTTCAACACTGCAGCAGAAGAAACTTACTGAAAAGGAAAATCATAATTTCTGCCTATGGCAACCACTTTCTGGAGTTCGATAAAAAATTGCTCTTTTATTAGCCAAAATTCTGTGATTACACACAGTGCTTGTTTTGGATGGGGATTTTCTTGTAGGCAGACAAACAAGACGAGTTCTGCTTGGAGCAACATCAGAAAATTGCACTGACAGAGCCATTTAAATGGATGTAGCTAAGCGAAGTGAACAACATCTTTGCAACATCATTCAGGGGTGAAACTAAACAACCTTCCCCTCTTACTGGATGAGCTATAGAAATAACTTTAGGTGTGTATCCCAGACTAGATTGGGCTGCATATGGATTTGATCCAAGGCCAGACAGAGATAGGTTACAGGGCATCAAATAGTGATCTCTCCATTAGTGTTGTGTCTTCTCTCAGTGTCATTTCTCTTGGCAGCCAGGAGGCAGAAGCTTTAATATTAATGGCTGAACTAACTTCGAGCCAAGTCAGAGTTTAAATTTGCCTGCCAGAACAGTGCTGTTCCCTAAGAATAGACATTACCCTCATAAAGTCACGTCCAATAGGTAAGTTTTGGTTTGACTGATGTCTGATGCCAAGTCTGATCTATTTCAAAACAGGCAAACTGGACTGAGTTCTTAGTTTCTATATGCTTGTGAATCTCAATGGAGAGTTGAGCCAAATCATAATAAGTGGCAGTTCAAGGCCAAATTATTTTTTAGTTCGGTTTCATCCCTCATTTGTGCCCTTGATGCAAATTAATCTTTGGCTTTATGGGTTTCTCACAATGGCCCTGATTGCTGGCGAGATTTCCATTAATTGTCCAACTTCCCTCATTAATCTCATATAGTGTTGTCTCTCTGGATTTAATTGAATTGCTCCATTTTGCTCAAATGGTGCGGAACGGTGAGCCTATTTTTTGGGAACAAGCTAAATTATATCAGTGAAAAAGTTATGCAACTACTTATAGTACTGATAAAGCTGAGAAAAAAATGAAAAATTTAATTTCCTTCCTATTAAATGTTCAAAACAGGCTTTCACAAATGGTTTACATTCATCCTTTTACCTAAAAGAACATTAGAACATATTTGCACCCAGTGAACTCCCTAAAGAAGTAGCATTTTAAGGCATCATGGATTTACTTTGAAACAGTGTTCACTTGTACTAATGCAAATTTCACAAATAGTTACAAAGAAACTGCAAGTAACACACTGAATTAAACGTGAAATTTATCGCACATGCTCATTGAATTCTAATCAGTATGTCCACAAAGGTGGCAACACTGGCCCGATGTTTCACAGTTTAAAAAAATGGAGGTGATGAAACAACAACAAACTATTTGAGTAAATCAACATTTAAATTGAACTAGTATATTGACATTTTTATCAGTCATAACTAGTTTCAATGAGTAAATGAAAATTTTTTTAATTCTATTTTTTGTTTTTTTTTATCGGTCATGACTCATAACTTCTGGAGAGAAATAGAGCAGATGTTGGTTAGCTTTCTAGAGCACATGTGCTGTCCGCCTGTGTGCACGCTGTCAAATGGAATAGACTGTAGGCCTATATGCTATTGTGTTGTCATGAAAACTTAAGTATGCTTTGGGCTTAATGCTTATCATGCTACTATTGAACTTAATTGCATGTTTAATCTCCTATGTGGAACACGATTTGTGTGAGTTGCTGTCAGGGTCTAACGGTACACATATTTGTACCAAAATTTTCAGTACAGGGCCTTTCGGTTCGGTAGACATGTGTACAGAACAAATACAGCATTGTTTTAACCACTGCACGAGTGGAACCTCACTGAAAACTTCCAGTTTTATATATTGTTACTTTTGATCTTTCAAAATATGTCTATTTTTTATTCAAACAATAAATGCCGTTTTAAAGTTCTTTGATGTGGTGTGACAGATCACTGTATAAACGCAAGTGAGCGTTATCATCCCTTCCTCTTTACTACTTAAAACTTAGTTCCCTTTCGATTCGTTCATTCCGACATTGCATTTGGTAATGCTTATGGGGAAAACCCTTTCTCCAAATATGACTGAAGCCTTATTGAATCACGCCAGTAACACTGGCCAATGGCGTTCAAGCGTGCAAAATATGAGGGGCTCCCCTCTCTATATAAGGCAACGCTTGTACGTCATCCATCTTTTCCTTCAGCCAACCTTCTACAAGAAGCAAGAAGCCTATCATCAAAGAGTACTCATTGTGATCTACATGCTGCGGTGTACAACGCCTTCTCTTCCCCTGCTGTGTTCCGGTGAGCTTCGGACAACGATGACCTCTCGCGATTGCCTCTCCTGTGCAGAGCCAATTGAACCTTCTGTTGGCCACGAGTCGTGTGTCTTCTGCCTAGGTCGCGCCCACGCAGAGGAGGCGCTTGGGGAGTCGGACTGCCCCCACTGTGGAGATATGAGCCTCCGGACTCTCAGGCTCCATGTGGCCATCATCCACTGCAATGAAATCACCCAACTAGCCCTGCTGTGCTCTTCCTCTGCAGCCTCTTTCGAGCCAAGGAGGAAAGTGCCACGAGCTTCTGATGTGGATCTGTCAGGGTCAGGTGACGAGCTCACGCCGGCTCAGTGTCCACGTGCTCGTCACCCCCCTGCGACAGGTCCCCTCCTTCCAGTGTGCTTCATGACTGCTGATCTCCACCACTCTCCTGACACACAAGATGTGGTGTCCTTCGGTGCTATGGAGGGCTCTGAGGATGATGCCATTTCGGTGGCAGCATCTGTGAAAGAGGAGTGGCCTAAAGCCTGCTGAATTACACTGCGCTTCACAGCAGCGACGCAGAGGACCTCCATCATAGTGATGTCGAGCTCCTACGCATCCTGTCCAAGGTGGTTGATGAGCTCGGTTTAGAGTGGGTGCCTCAACCAAGTGGGTTATGTTAAACTCATAAGATGTAATGAAAGTGAAAGTGACGTGACATGTGGCCAAGTATGGTGAGTCTGTATGTTTGCATATTAATAATAACTTATATAACTAATAATGTACGACTCCTGTATGTCACTGTAATCATCTTTACCTCCATTACAATCGTCATCCATCAAAACTTTACTGGTAAGATACTGGTTTGCTTTATTCAGGCCACACAGATGACTTCAGCTTAAAGATAATTAATAGAGGTATGTTTGTTCCCACCAATCGCTGCACAAGTTAAGGTTACGTATGATGATGAAAGCATGTTAGTGCTAGCCCTCCCGGAACACATAGAGGTTGCATTGCAGACCCTGCCAAAGCCACTAGAAGGTTGCTGCAGCGCCCGGGGAGCAGTTGGGGGTTCGGAGCCTTGCTCAAGGGCACCTCAGTCATGGTATTGAGAGTGCTGTACATTCACTCCCCTCACCTACAATCCCTGCCGGTATGGGACTCGAACCCGCAACCTTGGGTTACGAGTCCGACTCTCTAACCATTAGGCCACGACTTCCCCATGACTAGAATACTTAGTCTACATACTTGGGCTTTCATAAACACAGTAAAAGTTTGGCTGGTTATCACGGTCCAGCTAATCCTGCTGGAAATACCATAAATACACCATTTGCCTCAGTGATGGTGGTGGAACATTTTCTAGGTAGAGCGCCACATGCAACAATTTTAGCATACATCCCAGTATGATTTATCCCAGTATAACAAAAGGAAAAATATAAAGACTTGAAACATTTTAAATAAAGATAATTGTTTTACCAAGTTCAAGATTAAGTTTGAGGATGATTCAAGAAATAATTTTTCAAGATAAATTAATACATTTTTCTTTTCTTTTTTTCCGCATAATTCACAATTTATGTATACAATTCAACAGCAAAAACTGTGAGGAAAACATAAATGTCACATTTGTTTAGAGCATTCTCTATAACTACAAGTCAAGCTGCAATACCAAACAGGACCACACGTAGATGCCAACAGACCACTATACCAGTCACCTTAACCTGATTGTATATACATGGATCCATTCAGAATTATTAAACAGAGCAAAACACAATTTAATAAAGCAAATAAAAACATTCAGAATTTGCCAAATGTGGTGATTTGAAGAAAGAAAAAAAAAACTATCAGAGTGCACATGCACAGTCTGTTTATTTGCACACTAATTATAATGGACCCGCGAGTGTCTAATAATGTACAACTCCTGTATGTCACTGTAATCATCTTTACCTCCATTACAATCGTCATCCATCAAAACTTTACTGGTAAGATACTGGTTTGCTTTATTCAGGCCACACAGATGACTTCAGCTTAAAGATAATTAATAGAGGTATGTTTGTTCCCACCAATCGCTGCACAAGTTAAGGTTACGTATGATGATGAAAGCATGTTAGTGCTAGCCCTCCCGGAACACATAGAGATTGCATTGCAACATAAATATAATGAAAATGTCCCTGACACTTGCTTAAGATGCAGTGAGTTTAAAGGTATGCTATATCATTGTATATGGAATTTTGAAGAGGTCAAGAATTTTTGAAAAGGTGTGAAAGGGATGACGGATGTCAATGAAGAAGTGGCTTCACTACACTGAATAAACAGCTTTTTAGAGGAAACAGCTTATCATTT
This sequence comes from Sinocyclocheilus rhinocerous, assembly GCF_001515625.1. NCBI lineage: Eukaryota > Metazoa > Chordata > Actinopteri > Cypriniformes > Cyprinidae > Sinocyclocheilus > Sinocyclocheilus rhinocerous. The sequence goes on along the minus strand of NW_015635599.1, from coordinate 89,829 downwards.
CATGAATCGACAGCCTATCGGCTAATCTTCAACATGTTTTACACTAAACAATAGTTTTGGATTTAACTATTTTTTTACACCAAAAAAAATGACGTTTTATAAGAGAAGTCACAGACTTTTTGCGACAGGTGGGATTCACTTCTTATTCATTTCTATGGTATCCATAAAACGGTGATTGATTGTCGCACAACTGAAATTCAATGACGTAAAGGCTGTAATGTGATTGGTTATTAAGGCACACGTGATCCAAGTTGACCGTTACGCTTTCTCCAATAGTATGTATTACAGACCCTCTCATCTCCCTATAGTAAAACATTCTCTGACCCTGCTGTTCGGAAAAAAAAAAAGGGGGCGGAACGCCACAGAACATGACTGATGCTGATTGGACTGTATATCCAAAGGCAGAACAAACAGTCTAGAACAGTGACAGTTGTGGTTGAATTTGATAGAACAAAATCCCTCCCTTTTGCACTTTGATGGTGCGTCGCCCTTTCGGCCTAATGAAGAAACCTCCCCTGATCTGCCTGCAAAAAGCACTGTTAGTCTCAATCCCCTCCTTTAATGTGCAACATGCATAATTTTTTTTTTTTTTTACGGACTGTGACAGAGTGTAATTTGTTTATGTTATTGTCTACACTCAGCATTCAGTGACTTCCCCATCATCTGAATCCTTTCCAGCATTGTGAGTGTGGAAAAAAACCTAATTGTGCCTGTGCACCTCTTCATCAGTCTTTGAACCTCAACACATGCATATTGGCTTATTTTATTTCCCCACTGGCTCATGGCTGCTTTTTGATTCTTTACCCATTTGTGTGATGGCTTTGCTGAGATCTAGCCTTGGGTCTAACTGTAGACTCTGACAGTCTGTGAATCCCTAATGTACACCACGGGATTGTGGGCAGTTCTCCTTTGGGACAACTCTGTACTAGCGATACTCTACAGCGATAATAAATGCTTTAGCTTTTTCACCCGGCTCTTGACACCTTTTGTTATATTTAGCCATCTCGTTAATCATTGCATTTGCATTTTTAAAAGCATCTTTGACATTGATGTATTTTTTTTTCTGTCTTTGTGTGTTAGTGCCTTTGGGACAACTCTGTACTAGCGATACTCTACAGCGATAATAAATGCTTTAGCTTTTTCACCCGGCTCTTGACACCTTTTGTTATATTTAGCCATCTCGTTAATCATTGCATTTGCATTTTTAAAAGCATCTTTGACATTTATGTATTTTTTTTTCTGTCTTTGTGTGTTCATGCTCAATATATCACCTATTGTTTAAGTGAATGGGTTCACTTCCTCTTTTGAGTTCTTTCTCTCAACTACAGCTATGTGAAACCTGCCAAAACTGCAAATTCAAACGGGCAAACTACCATATTGCAAAATAATATGCACGGACAAAATAAAACGGCCAAAATGCATGAAAGATTTTCCGTTTTTAGTTTGAAATGCTGTTGTGTAAACACCCCCTGCCCTACTGAGTTTAGCTCCAACCCTGATTAAACACACCTGGACCAGCTATTGAAGGTCTTCAGATTCACTAGAAAATTCCAGGCAAGTCTGTTGGAGCTGGCTGAATCTAAACTCTGCAGGACACTGGCCATCCAGGAGCAGAATTACATTAAAGTAGTAGTTCACTCATGAGTTAGATGGAATGGCTATTGTGAAGTAATCAGGGTTGGGAAGCTACCCAAAAATGAATCTAGCTAAGCTCCCAAATAGTCAACAAGAAAATTTGCCAAGCAACGCTGAAAGATATCCTATCAGAATCAGAATGATTCAGATTGATTTGTAAATCTGTTCATTAAATAGAGCTGGCTAAGTGATTATTCGTTAATTGGGCTTCGCTGTAGTTGTGATTCTAAGCAGCTAACAGAACATATATTCAAATGGTATGTCATATATTGTAAGGAAAACAAAACAATAGCTTGCGTCAATGCTACCCCGCTACTTAATCAATAAAATAACTTCACTACTGAAAAGCTACATGGTTTTATAAATAAAGATCCTGCTACCTCACCACTGAGAAATGCATACTGGCAGGTTTAAGGCGAAACTACTACAGAACACTCTAAGTGATAATCTTTTAATTAAGGTTAATTCAGGTTGTTTAAAGGGGTCATATGATGTTGCTAAAAAGAACATTATTTTGTGTATTTGGTGTAATGAAATGTGTTTATGCGGTTTAAGGTTAAAAAAACACATTATTTTCCACATACTGTACGTTATTGTTTCTCCTCTATGCCCCGCCTTTCTGAAACGCGTGTGTTAGAACGAGCCGTTTTAGGTAGGCGTGGTTGACTCTTAACTTTTATAAAGAATATCTCTTTGGATTTGAGACTTTAGTCTTTGCAACTTTACAGATCTTCTTTATGCACCAAGAGCTTGTAACACTCCAAAGAGAAAGGAAACATTGAAATCGCATCGTATGACCCCTTTAACAAATGCAGTCTGTGACACTAAAATTGCGAGCCAAAACAAGTTCACAGACTGCTAATGCGGAAGTTCTTGGCGTTTCAGCCAGCTGAACAAATGCCACATCACCAATCTGGATCCTCCTCCTCAGAGACCCGAGGGTCATTCCCTGCTAACTGAGGACAGCGATGCCTGGGTAAATGTGTGCCAATAAGCACGATGAAGGCAGTGGGATGGGCGCCGGAAGCTTGTACAGCACTGCTGTGAATGGAAATGGCACTTCAATGTAGATAATGCCGTGTAGTTCACTGCACACTAATTCCTTTGCTCTAGCCAGAGGATTCCTTGTCTCAGAGGCACAAGCTGATGGCTCGCATAAGGTATTTTTCTCCCATCTGCCCCTCTTGAGTTTCGTGAGCAGCACTCCTACATGAGGTGATACCCTTATGTAAGCCATCACAGTTATGAATGCATTTGAATTTGAGCTTGGATGGAGGAATCTCATGTTTTTAACTGGACGTCTTTCGGATTCATCACAGTTTATGTGAGGTCAAAAGGTTAAATATTCCAAACACATGTTGGTTATGCTAAATAAGATTGGCATGGTCTCATACAACAGGGGATTTTAAACTCTTTGATTATTTATTTGTGTTCAAATAATAATAATAATAATAAATTAATTAATTAATTAAAGTTTTAACCTGCATTTAGAATGGCGCACTACATTCTGTTGTTAAAGCGAATATCGGTATATGAACAGATGATGTCCTGTCAGAAAATTACCAGTAGCTTTTTTTGTTTTTTTTCTTACAGTGCACAGAGTACAAACAATTAATTGAAACAAAAGGCTATTTTTTGAGAACTAGCCAAACTTTGTGAAGCTTGAACTAGTGCATTGACACATGAATAAGCCGGTGTTCATACCAAAAGTGTTTTTGTGTCCATCCCTGTTTGTTTTCTAATGTAAATATGCACTAGATTAATGTGAGCCATGTTTTGCTGTTTTAAAACACGTCTAGGAGACACTTTCATTCTACACACGTGCACTATTTATTTACCGAAGCATTAAAAATGCTTATCTCAAAGTCAACTTGAATGTTTTCCTTTTGTTTTTGCAAAAATGTTTTCACATTATCAGACCACCTACACAATAAAGCTATAATTATTTTGTCAGGATCATTGAATGGAATCCTTTTAATCAGAAATGGCTGCTAGAAAGTATGATTTTATTGGATTTTATATTTGTTTTATCAGAATTATCATATTGTTTACTTCCCCTAAAACCACCAGTCCTCAGATAAAATAATTCCTTGACATTTTTTAGACTTTTTGTTCCAGCTACACACGTACGTCTCAAAAAATGTATGTTAAAGAGCACTTAATATTGAAAGCACCTCTTGTGTACAAACATCTGATAAAAAATCTTCTAAAAAGCAGGTTTTTATACTTTCTAAATCAAAAGCAGTCTGTCATTTTAAAAACCCAACTTGATTAACAGGGACAGTGTGATTCACTGCCATTTAATTCCTACTAAATTCCAAGATACAAACTGAGAAATGTTGCATAACTCAGTCTGGTAAAGTCACTGATGGCTTGAATACATTATCAGCCACTGAGAATGATGAATTATGAATCATTATTTGCGTTCAAACTGATCAAACTTAGCAAAGCACTCTGATGTTTGCTAATTCCATCTTTCTAATAAATATCATTAAGCTTTTTAGTGGTACCTTTATCTCTGCTTTTCTCATTTTCTATCTCCATGCAGTGTCTAACAGATACTTGTGGCAAATGCCCTTATCTCTTCGCGACATAGAGGCTATCAGCCTCTGAAAAGATTTCATTTTTAGCATGCAGAAACTCATTAGTCAACATCAATGTGTGTTATCTCGGCCCAGCTGAATGACTGAGGTTCTTTTTTTTTCTGTTTTTGATCTTGTTTAATTTCCTAATTTAACTGTGATGCTTAAGTTGACAAAGTCAAGTGGTCACACTTAATTCCGTCTTCAACAACTAGCTTCTCATTTTTGCTTTTTTGAGTTAGTAGATTATCATAATGGATATGAATATTGTCAGCTGGAATATATTAACATCAAATACTTCTCTTCAAAATGTATTTTCTATCCAATGTTCCATTAAGATTCAGAGCATTCATTTACATAATTTGAAAGCTCCCCTTGGTCTCCAGAATAGCTTGTTTGCAATCACATGAATCTGACGCGTGAAATTCAGATGGAGGGCAGGAAGTGAAAAGCAGAATGGATGAGATGGAGGAAAGTCCATACTGTACTGGTTTAGACACTATTACAAGAGAAAGGTATAAACAGAAATTCACAACATATGTTGGACGTGATCCTAATGTTATGAAGAGGAGCGATTTTTCATCTAAATTGAAATACTTGCCTACCATCGAGGCGGTGGATATACGCTAAGCAACTAAACCTGATTGCAAACAAGCTATTTCGAAAGTGAATCCAGCATTTATATGAGGGATGCGGGATATAAGTCACTCCTGAAACTTTGCTGCATGTACAGGGTATGTGGCCGCTGGTCCTGTTAGTAGCACGTAAAACAAAACTTTTATTCAAATTCTGAATTGATTATAGCCTAGAAAGCAAGCAAATAGTGCTTCCATATAATCACTAAAAAGCTGTCACTCACTTCAATTTATTGCAATCTGACAATGTTCCGTTATAATCAATGAAGCTCTATAGAGAGTTGGCAGCCCTGTATCTATTTATATATTTCTTTATTAATATCTTAGTATATTATTATATCTTATATTAACCATTTGTACACACGAGCATTATCCGACTCGGCTCCTCCCGACCGTAGAAGCAGGTTTACAAGCCACTTTTCTTGTATTTTTCAGTCTTTTTTTTTTTCTTTTGCCTTTTCCCCCCTTATGAACAACATTTTCGTACACGATAAAAGCTCCTTGTGGTTTCTCGGTTTGACCGATTTGAGCATAAACAGTGCAAAACATAGGTATTTTGATTTTCTGCCAGCGATTCCTATATACAGTAGAAAAATCACTTCCTGCCCTCCAGCTGCATTTCGCACCACAGCAATGACATCATGTGCAAACAACCTATTAGCTGAATATGAGATCAGTCCAAACCAACACTAGGTCCTCAGGAAATTGGTCCAGCTCTTTTTTTTTTTTTTTTGCAGTCCTCTCTCTGTAAGATGAAGAGTAGTTGTTATTCTGTGGAAGAAGAGCTTTGGTTTGAGAGTGCAACCCTTGGCTTGGATAGATGAGGACTGTGTTGTGTCTTGCCACATAATGTAAAACAGCTTTTAGCATATGCCACTACAGTAACATAAGGCTAAATTAGAGTCTGTCTTTCTGTATGATTTATAGGATGAGACACACGAGTAATAGAGATTGGAAAGGCAGCAAACTTTGTCATAAAGACATAATTAAAATGTTAAATCAATACCCCCAATTTCCTTTTCATGAACTTACTTAACTCTTAAAAAGTTAAGTATATGTGGAGTAATAAAACTAACCATGCAAGATACATGTCTAAATATCATTTAAAACTTTTAGTTTCTGTAGATAAACATCATTAAATGAACATGAAAAATCACACACTTTTTCTGTATGTAAACAAACATTAAAATGTATTACAAATTTATTTGAATCAATTTAAACTGTAAAAATATGTGACAGAATGGGTAATAATAAAGGCTGCAAAATTACCATAAGCTATAATGTATAGTTTGGGGCCAAATGTTGGTCTGTAGTTGATAAACTTATACTAACCAAACTAAATAAATAAATAAATATTTTGATATATATTTTTTGGTAACAAGTTACCATAATGTCCATTAGTTATTATTAATTAATGCATTAACTTATATTAACTAACAATGATCAATACATTTGTTACAGTATTTATTCATCTTTAATTAAATTACAACTTTTCATTGTTGTTTCCTATCAGCACAAGCCCATTAAATAACATTAGCAGATAAAACTTTTTAATAATTATTTTAATAATGTATTCGTAAATGTTGATATAAATATGAACTGAGATTAATAAATGCTTTACAAGTATTTTGTCATTGTTAGTTCATGTTAACTAATGTAGTTAACTAATGTTAACAAATGGAACCTTATTGAAAAGTGTTACATATTACATACAAGTGTTTTTTCTTACAATAACTAAAGTATCAGTGTTGAATGTGTACAAATAGAGAAAATGGACTGAAATGATGCTTCTTTTTTACTGTTACAATTTATTAAATTAAGGAATATTAGTTTATTTTTATAATGTGGAAAATCCTATAACAAAGTTGCACAAAAATGTGTAGCACAGTTAAATATTATGTTTTTGGTAGTTGAAATTACTTTGAATGATCAATTCACAGAATACAATTTAACAGATTATGCAAAAATAGGATACATTTGAAAATTCTGTAATTTGTACAAAAAGTACAATAGAAAAGTCTCTGAGGTTGGACAGGATAAAATTTCGGTTTTAAGGGTTGGTTACAGACACTTGACGTGTTTAAAGTAAACTAGTTTTATGTTAGTTTGTCTAAATTATCTAACAGTTTTGTCTTAGCAAACAACTACAACAATGCTTCAATAAAACTAAGTGCCATCTATCGCTGTAAGTCACCTGAACACAAAGGAGTTTCACAGATAGTAGCACTAAGTTTCTGTCAGGGATTTGTATATCATTTCTAAAGTTTAATTGACAGCAGATGCAAATGTCATGCCCTTGGTGGAGGATATCGTATATATCCAGTCCTTTCATGCCGCATCCAGAAAGGTGCTTCATCATTCTGAACTTTCCTACAAAGTTGATTTGCAAGAATAAATCACTATGGCAATCAGTCATTGGTAGTGATGGATTGCCACTTTTAATCAAATCTCACACTGCCAGCAGTTTGGAATTCAACTGGATAGTGACTGGCAGGCAAAAGCACTGCAGAAGATATATATTACCATAGTGAGTGAATCCAAAACTATGACACATTGAAAAAAAAAATTGGCCATTGTCCTGTGGCTCTGGAGATTTATAAAGTCAAATCTTTTCCTGAACCCTATATCCTCCTTCTAGACTAGGATTCACTATTCTCTCTGCCTTTCTTTAATTTGTGGGTGCCTTGAAGGCCAAAGTGCCAGTGAAACCCTGACTGCACCTCAACTAATAATAAAGCAGAGGTTCATAAAGAAGTTGCTGAAGGAGGTTTTCTAAAACTGGAATCAAGAACAAAGAGCTGCAGCTGTGAACAGAAAAGGGGATTTTGTCTTAAAATTGTGACATTTGAATGGAAGGAGGGCAAGAAATAGCTGTGAGGCCTGCTGTACAGGGAGCGCTCTGTCTTGGGCACAGCGATAACACCCGTCTGGAGGAACGAAGCTTCATCATACTGACAAACGATCCGTTATCAGTACAATAAACTTCTATCGGTATAGCGTGGTTTGTATGCGTTGGTATTATCATATCTAACATTATTCAAAAACTGAGAATAATCTAGGAAATTGAAATAGTTATGTTATACAATTAAGGGAAAGTGTGGTAAGCCATGTTTTAAATTTTCATTCAGGCAATGGACAATGACAAATGATGATGAGGGAAAACTTATAAGAAAGCATGCACACATACAGCTATCTGAAGATGAAGTCTCCATGAAAATGTGGTCCAGAAATGTATCTTGCCAACATATTTAGGCCTGAATAAGATTTATATATTAATTGCATATCAAATTTCCATTCATTTTATTTGTTTGTTTATTTGGATCCCCATTAGCCACTACCAAGCTAGTGGCTATTCTTCCATTTGGATTATTTAGTTTTAATATAAACTAATAAACTCCTATTTGCAGCTATTAAACTTAATTGAGCACAAAAACAAATAACAATCCACAGAAAACAGGGGCTAAACACAGGAACAAGGAAGTAAATACAAACTAAAAGTCCAGGAAACAAAACAGAAACAGGAAACCGTTACAGTAACGGGTAACACCTGGGGCAAGTTCAAGCTCAAACCGGTGTGCACCGTTTTGCTACGGTTTCCGGTTTGAACGACATGTTTCCTGGAAACGGTGTGCAACGGGGTTTGAGATGCGTTTTCTCTTGTTTGGTGGGTGTGTCAAACATGTCAGCCCAATCAGCAGCAACGTGTATGTAACCCACGCGGTATTAAAGAGACAGCTCGCACAGTGTAATTAACATCCAAATAAATTCACAAGAGCAAGTATATTGTTTGCACATGTTTATTTACATTAAAGGCAAAATAACTGATATAATAAGGGCACAAGTATAGATCTGGAACTTCTTTAAGTTTGTCTAAATATAATTTAGTAATCGCAATGTCTTCAATAAAAATAATAAGGTCATATAGATCATAACACAGTCTTGGAGGCTTTGCAGTATGAAACACGTATTTATACCGATTTCATCAGGCTCTGAAAACTCTTCAAAAAGAACACAAAGAATGGCCTTCTCAGCTGCCATAGTTGCAACTCTTGCGTCATCAGAACAGGGTGTTCAACGCACCACCGTTTCCGTTTAAAAAACGTTTTGCACTGTTTTTGGCGGGGCTGAACGCAGCCCTGTAATAGTACAAAACTGAATGTGTAAATACATAGTGACCATGTAACTGAATAAATGTATTGTTTTCACAATGAACAGATCTGTGCTGATTCTAAGCAATTTGAATAAATACATTTTGAGAATATAATTATTTAAATAAAATCAAACAGATGCAAATAGTTAATAATAAAATGTATTATGTTTTGCTTATTATTTATTTTATTTTGCTCTAAATTATGTATATTCAAAATACTCAGACTATTTGGATATTAACATTTTGTAATATTATTTGTAATAGTCTAAGTTGGTTATTTGTTTGTTTGTTGAAGGCAAAGCTTACTATAATTATTAGTTACTGACACAGCTTACCCCATTTTTTGGTAAATCCTGTAGCCAAATTATTTATTCGTTGATTTTACATTGGAAATTCACCAACATGCATAGTTTGTGTAAATATCAAATTAATTTTAATTACATGATGTAGATATGTATTTTACATGTATATAATTTAATTTGACATCTACATGAAAAAAATGGTATAGAAAGCATAGCAAATAAGCAAAGCGAAGCATTTGGTATAAACATGCTTAGCTCTTCGCTCAATTGCATCTTTTGATTTCAAAACATGATCACATTCCAAAAAAAAATTATATGTACAATTTGCTAGATTAAAGGGGCAATGTATCCTAACACGGACACATTTATCTCTCCCTCTATGTTCTTGTTCTCCTACAAAAAGTAAGAGAACTGATTAGAATGTTTAGGTTGGAGAAACTTAGCAGAGATTCAAAATATCAGGACAGGACAGGAGTGGTTTGTTTTTGATCCATGTGACTAAGTAGATTGCATGAGAAAGCTTGGGCATCTACAGATATTTTACCGTTTAAGTATGTGTGCATTTGTTTGCATTAGTTATCTCATTTTTATTAGGTGTCCCATAGTGCCTATTTGCTACTGTGAGCCTTTGGGCTCTTAACAGTTGTCCCTTGAATCCTTCATATTTGAGCTCAGAGGAGAGGCAACAGGAAGCATGGGAATCATTAAGACTTAATGCAGCTCTCTGAATGGTATTAAGCTTCAGGCAACTCATTTCAACCGCTGCCTGTGCAATGAACAGATACTGAGTTCGTGTGACCGTTGCATTGTATGAAAGTCTTGGTCTTGAATTAAAGGTTGATATTCATAAAGCCTTTCTTTCTCTGCATAATTCAGATTTTTTTTTTGAAGATGTAAAATCCATGACTGTCATTAAAAGTTAAAAACTGTTAGAGGAGAACGAGGTCATAAGAATATTGAGAACCTTTGAATGTGATTGATTTAAGAGGAAAAATACAAAAGAACAGCTTCATTTGACACTGCAGTGCTCTGTTTGGTTTAGAGTTAATAGGGATCAGTGTTTAACTGATTCATATATTATTTTTGTAAAACGTTATTTCTTAGGAATTGTTCAATATTTTAAATATTTTAAATCCAAAAAGTAAAAATAAATAAATAAATAACACTAGCATCTCTTTAGTTAAACTGAATTTAAACTGAAGCTGTCAAGCAATGGTGAAAAAGCACAATAAAAGATCATAAAAGTAGTCCATGTGAATTGTGCACTATATTCCAAGTCCTTTCAAGCTACTATAGCAAATTGTGTGACAAACATAATTTAAGTTGTTATTCACTGACAGTCTTTTGAGCACTGAAAAAAAATTGCTGGTAAACTTCACAAATAATGGCAATTAACACAGTGATTTTAAGGAACAGCAGATCACCCAAAAATGAAAATCTTCTCACTCTCAAACCATCCAAAATGTAGATGAGTTTGTTTCTTCATGGGAACAGATTTGGAGAAATTTAGCAATACATCACTTGCTCACCAGTGGATCCTCTGCAGTGAATGGGTGCCATCAGAATGAGAGTCCAAACAGCTGATATAAACATCACAATAACCCACAAGTAATCCACACCACTCCAGTCCATTAATTAACATCTTGAGAAGTGATATTTGTAAGAAGCACATTCATCATTAAGATTAAATTGGCTAGAAGCAACGGTTTAAAGTTAAAACACATTAATGATTCATTTGTTTCCTACAAACACTGAGCTTTTCACTTCACAAGACGTTAGTGAAGTGGCGTGGATTACTTGTGGATTATTGTGATGTTTTTATCAGCTGTTTGGACTCTCATTCTGACGGCACCCATTCACTGCAGAGGATCCACTGGTGAGCAAGTGATGGAATGCTAAATTTCTTCAAATCTGTTCTGAAGAAGAAACAAACTCATCTACAACTTGGATGGCCTTACTCTGAGGATGAGTACATTTTCATTTTTTGGGTGCACTATCCCTTTAAATGTGAAATATTATGTTCTATTTTCTTCTAAAACATACTCCAATAATCTTTATTGGCTAACACTGGCACATTTACAGACATGTTGAATAATGTGTGTTGTCCTTTAAAATAAATGTCATTTATGTCAAACTTCATTTATTATTATTATTTATTTTTTATTTTTTTCATTTTTTACAGTGTCCTAAATATACCTCAGTCCTACTTGAGTGAATTTTTTCTACAAGAGCAGTTTGTGCTTCCTGAAAATGGTTTGAATATGTAGTAGATACAGATTAAAAAGTGTCCAGCCATGACTGAAATGACACTTACTATATATATATATATATATATACTGTATATATCCACTCATGATGGTTCACTGGTAGCCACTCATACACAGTTAAGTTTGTCATCCTTCTTCATTCCCCGCATCTCTGCCTCCATCACTCCTTGTTCTCTTCTGTCAGTAGTTGCCATAGTGAAACAGAACAAGGATCTGTCTTTGTATGTGTGAAGCGTGCAGCTTGTAAGGGTGTAACACCTCAAACCACAGCATAGACAGGTGTGCATGTCAGGCTGAATAGAGAGGAGAGGAATTAGCCATCTCTGGGTTCTTTGTGATATTTTTACCCTGGTGGTGAGAGTCTTTTCATCTCGGCTCAGTGGAGGCTGTCAGACTCTTTACTGCCCCATGCAGGTTTTGATCAGCCCTGAAACAGATCAGACACGTCTCTGGAAATAGCCAGAATTGTTATTCACTGTTGTTCATGTTCTCGCTTTAATCGTCAACATGCAACCTGTTAGACACTTTGTTGTGAGGAATATGCAAATGACGGCTCTGCTTTGTGAATTACTAAAAAGGACAATTTTTAGGGCCAAGGGCCATTAGACACAGTTTTGTACTGTGAATAATTTTCAGTGAATAGTCAAATTTGATTTATTAACACAGGTGTGAAATATAAAATAGTTTCTTAAAATGCAATTTTTTAAAACATGGTTTATGGTTCAAATCTTCCAAATAAAGAAGTAGAAAGCCCCAGGGATGCTCGTATAGCCATAGGGAGATAATTTGGTTTAGAGCTATATTTATTGCTTTTGTTATGAAAAAATGCAGGTTAAAATGTAACTTACCAAGCAATTTAATAATAATAATAATAATAATAATAATAATAATAATAATAATACAAGTAGTAGTAGTAAATAGTGAATAAAAAATAGAGTAGAGAAAGTAAATTTTGATATATATATATATATATAT
>NW_015635599.1:67473-77042 GCF_001515625.1 Sinocyclocheilus rhinocerous | reverse complement strand
ATATATATATATATATATATATATATATTTATTTTATTTTATTTTTTATTTTTTTTATTTTTTTACGTTATTTAGGATATAATTCTTAGTTATTTAATAATGCATCATAGTTTATCTGTTGAAAAGAAAACTGCTTTTGATTTGAAAGTTTTCAGGTTAAAAACGAATAAAATAAAATTAAACTGAATGAATGAATGAAAATGCTTTTGTATTTTTATTTTTATTTTTTTACTTTGTAATTACTCATTTTCCCCCACAAGATTAAAAAACGAATTATGTAGATGTATAAAGAGTTTTAGTTACATTCAATAGTTAGACACCTAAACAAATAAATAAAATGATAATCAATAACCAAAAGCGTGATCTTGATTTTCTCCTGCATTTCTTTAGACAATGCACTTACTTTTATTAATTTGACAGAAATCCAAAGCAACTTACAAATCATTTAATGTGTATATTCTGCTAGCGTCCACGCCGCAGCTCTGGCAGCTCACAACCAACAGGAGGAGCAGCAGCCCATGTCCCGAGATGCCATCTGGCTGTGGCTCGCCATCACCGCCACCATCGGGAACATCATAGTGGTGGGCGTCGTCTACACCTTCACGTTCTGACCTCTGGAATGAAACCAGCTGAACTTTGGAGACATATTCAGCTTTGAGTCCCTCAAATATAGGACCCCTAATCAGACGAACAGTGTCTGAAAAAAATCTGCACGTTTTTTGTTGTTTATTTATTTGGTTTTTACGTGGAACGGTTCCACAAATTATTTTTGATTCATTGTCATTTTCATGTTGAAAACTTTTTAACTAGATTGTTTATTGCTAAACAAGTGTAACGTGAGGAAAAATCACAGATTTCATTTTTATTTATTTTTTTCTGAGTGACTAATACTGCCAGACTTTTGCCAAATAATTTGTACGTTTTTGCTTTTAGTATGTAATGGCAAATGTTGTTATTAAGCTTTAAATGTCTAGAGGGCAAACACTACTCTCTGAAAGTCATCCAACAACCTTTTTAAAGCGGTGATTAGAAAGTTGAATCCCAAACCCATTTTGGAAAGGTAACCATAAAATAATGTAAATATAGGAAGTGCAGTATAAGTGCCCAGAACAGGAAACTAAACCCTTTTTTTTATTAAAATATTTTAACCTTGGTCAGAAACAGAGATAATAAGCGATAAAAGCACTTACATTTTTTTTTTATTCATGGGGCATTTATACTCATTGGTTGATTTATTTTATTTTTTTGTCTTTTATTTCGCCCCAGCATATGACAAGTTGGAGACAATCTTTTCTCTTAATTCTTCACATGGTAAAACCACCACTTTAGTTGATGAAAGGTTCAGTTTAACATTTAAGAAATGCACCACACAATGATTTTAATTAAAACCTGCATACCAGTGAATGATTTTATACCAATAAATCATTTTATCCCCTTAGTTGAGGGTGACAGGTCCAGCTTGTATTTAGTAGAGGTCAAAGCTTTGCTTTTAATGAGCTCAGCATAAAAGGTGGGGTTGCTATGGCGACTGTTTTATGCTGTCTGGGAGAAAGTGGCTGCGACTTCTTATCCCACCATCACACACCTGCAAACATCTTTACTGCCCGCTGGCGCAAAGCAACTGTCCAAACAAACACACATATGAAGAGATTTATGTCATTACTTCTTCTTCTTCTTCTTTTTAATTGTGTCTTCTTTTGGTGTTTCAAAGCCTTAATCCATGAATGAAGCATATGACTGGACCAACAATTTTACTTAGAAATGAATTAACCACTCCAGGATTGCGTATGCAGGTTAATACTGGTCTGGCTAGGTGGCCCAACATGATCTTTCTAGAGAAGCTAGTTGACCAGGTTAAACCAAGTTCTCCCAAAAATTAAAATTAGCTGAAAATCTACTCACCCTCAGGCCATCCAAAATGTAGATGAGTTTGTTTCTTCATCAGAACAGATTTGGAGAAATTTAGCATTACATCACTTGCTCATCAATGGATCCTCTGCAGTGAATGGGTGCCGTCAGAATGAGAGTCCAAACAGTTGATAAAAACATCACAATAATCCACAAGTAGTCCACACTACTCCGGTACATTAATTAACATCTTGTTTCTGAAAAACAAATTCATCATTAAAACATTTTTAACTTCAAAATGTTGCTTCCGGCTAAAATACGAGTCATCTATCCATAATACTGCTTTCTCCAGAAAAAAAAATGTGGACCTATGTCTGCCAAGGAACTGTCGTGTCTGAATCAGGAGAGAAATATGCACAGATCAAACACCATTAACAAGCAAAAACAGTCCAAAACAGTTCCAAACATATATGCTGTGGATTTTGATGTGAGAAGACAACGGGGAATGGACTTTCACTAGAGAAAGCATTACTATGGATTATGAATTGGTCATGTGGATTACTTGTGGATTATTGTGACGTTTTTATCAGCTGTTTGGTCTCTCATTCAGACGGCACCCATTCACTGCAGAGGATCCATTGGTGACGTAATTCAAAATTTCTCCAAATTTGTTCTAATGAAGAAATAAACTCCTCTTGGATGGCCTGAGGGTGAGTATATTTTCAGCAAAATTTCATTTGTGGATGAAATGTTCCTTTAGGCCAGTTAAGCAGATTGATGGAGACACCGGCATCCCACCATATGATAATGCTGGTCTTTTCAGTAGGGAGCAGGAGGAACACTTTTTTCTTTTACAAAGATCTATCAGTTCTGTTTTAATTCTAACCATGCAACTGCCAATTGTTTTACGAGACTACTGTAAGTCTTCAGATGTCCTTAAAGGTCTTTGACCAACTAAAAACTAAAAAAGAAGAAGAAAAAAAGAAGGTTTAGAAGTTATTTCATACCAGCTGGATTTTACAAACCAATCATTTTCACTGCAATACTTGAAGGACAATTACTAATTGAATCGGTATCGACCAGACAGTTTTCAGACTGTGATGGTCACTGTATTGATCTGATCAGTGGACTTCGGACCTTGTTTAGGCTGACTGGTATAATGAACCGGTTTTAGCTATGAATCAGTGCGATGAAATGGACTGGGACCAAGCCGAGATGATCATCTATCATCTTCTCTGCAATGGATTGCACTAGGAAATGGAGTTGAATATATGCTGAACAGGAAAATGGCCTTCACTTTATCAATGACTTTGATTTATGGACTGGAAGGTCTAACGTCGGTATGTAAAAATACTTAACAGATAAACTCTAACTGCCACAATGAAGTTTGATGAAGAGCTGATTGTTAATTACGGCTTTATCAATGACTTTGATTTATGGACTGGAAGGTCTAACGTCGGTATGTAAAAATACTTAACAGATAAACTCTTAACTGCCACAATGAAGTTTGATGAAGAGCTGATTGTTAATTACGGCTTATAATACACTCTAATTGGAAATACTATTGAAATGTCCTTCAAAGTCTCTTTTCGATTAAGGGAATAAACTGCAGTTTGCTGGTACCATTGCAGTTTCTAATAGAGGAACATCTGTTATTTAGACCAGCTCAAATCACAATCTTCAAACCACAGTAAACCTTCATTTAGAAGTGTGCTGCGAAGTAACAAACAATGTTCTGCTCAGCAAACAATGTAGATATTAAGATTCTTAGTCAAAGTCATGTCTGTTGATGTTGAGAGGTCTTTATAGAGGCCTAAAATCTATTGTAGAAAATGAACACCGGTGTGTTCAGCTCAATTCTGCTTCACTTGCACTGTAACATGTTTCTTTTTGTATTGAAAACCACTGTTGAATTAAAAGACTCGTTGAACACCAGCTGTGTGACTGTCATAAACTTATGATAACATATCTGCTCGTCTTTTTCTGATGGTGATGCTGAGCAAAGCAAAACCTTGTCCCTTTAACCTGAATATTTTCTTATCACTATAGATAGCCTACTACTGTACCACAAATCCCTGAAACTTGCTTTGAGTTTGAAAACCCTTCATAAGCACCACTGAAATATTTAATATCAGAGTACATTAACTATTGAAAAATTGTGTTGTATAAAATCATCTGGAACACATGGAAAATATGGTTCATCAGTTTAGTGTATATGTACTGTACATCCAGTCTTGAGTATCTTCATAAAAGTAAACATATTTTAAGTTCTGTTTAAAAATTAATTAAAAATGCAGTTCTAAACAGATTAGCCTATACTGTTTCAAAATATGTTAAACCCACTTCAGCAATTGTAAATTCTGCAATAAAAAGTACATTTGTAAATTCTTTAGTTGGGTCATATGGGTCATTTAATGACAAGTGATTATTTTCTCAATCTTTTAAAATAAAATTTCAGAATCTCAAATCTCCTACTTTAACCCAAAGCAGCATTTATTGCAAGTTGCAAAAATGTGTCACTCTGAAATATTGCTGTGATTAATATAATTAATATATTGGCATGTGAGTGCTCATGTTAACAATCAATAATCAAATTACTATTTTGGATTCAGCAACTTGGTCCACACAGAAACTAATATAAAGTTTGGCTAACAATATAATAAATGGACCTCAGAGAAAAAAATATAATCAGTCTATGGAACTGCAGAAACATTTGGTGTCCATTCAGGGCCGTCACTAATGGGGTGAAAGGTGATGACGATTATAGGGGCCCAAGGCCCACACCTTGTATGGTGTTTGGGTATACGTGGGACCCGTTTTAATTTTTTATCAAAAGAAAAATGATATGATTAATTATTTTTTTAAATGCCTTGATCATTGGCCTTGGCTCATTTTCTGTGAAGAACATATATCAGAACAAATTTTCAATGACCACACACTGTACACCCCCCCTACACACTTATATTACATACAGGATGTTCGGGTCCACTGGACCCGGGGCTAATAAAAGAGTGGAATGTGTAGGTCCTGTGTACCTTCACTCTGTCCTCCTCCTGTCTGAGCCTGCTATTGGTATGTATGTATGTGTGTGTGTGTGTGTGTGTGTGTGTGTGTGTGTGAGAGAGAGAGAGAGAGTCTGTGAGAGTGTGAGTGTAGTTGTGAGTTTTGTGTTTCTGCCCCTGCCATCCCTGCACAAGGATGTAGCACTTTAACTCATAAATGTAATCTAACAAAGGTAAAGGGCACATATTAACCATATATGCTGATTATATTGCTTGTAATTGGGATGAAGTAAACATCTGTTGAGTATTTTAACATAACATTTTTGATTGTGTTGAATTAAAAACCCAAAAATGCAGCCGGTCCACCAGATCCACGAACACTGGCTGATTAACAAAAATATGAACACCACCCAAGGTTTAAGCCTTGCCAATTTAAACATTCAAGAGATTTTAAAGCGTTCAAGCAAGAGACGTGAAAGAACTCAACTGAGTGCTTGTGCGCTGTGTTCGGTGTGCACAGAGAGAGCCGCGTCTCAGACAGTGCACAAACACCGAACTGATTAACATCTTTTGAACTCTTTCATGTCTTATTGCACTTGAACGAACAAACACAACGGGTCCTATTTTAATGATCTAAGCGCCCTAAATTGTGCTTGGGGCATATCCGAATCCACTTTTGCTAGTTTAAGGATGGGAAAAATGGTCGGCGCGCCCACCGCATGGTCTAAAAGGGTTGTCCCTAATCTCTTAATGAGTAATGGGTGTGTTTTGGGTGTAACGCAGTGGCAAGGCTACATAAGGGCCAGGGTGGCACTGGCCCACTCAGATTGACGGCTAGCCCACCCATTCAAATGAGGAAAGAAGAAAAATCCTGCATACATTACAATAATTGCTCAAATACATGAACATACAAACAACTTGTATTTGCGAACAAGTAAAAGAAAAAAAAGGTAAGTAGTAATAAGATCCTGGTGGATGAGCGCTGATCTTCCAGTGTTGCGCTTCTATTCTGTTGTGAACGCAAGAGCTGTCAATATAACCGATCAATCAAATCCAAGCGCGCTCCCGCTGTAAAGCAGTCCCCGATTGGTCTTTAGTCATGGTCCCATCCATCATACCTGAGGTCCAGTTTCTATTGGTTGAACTTCCCAAAGATTACAAATGATGTAGGAAAACACCGCATCATCATCATTGCAACGCGATCTGATATTAGATGTTCAAAGCAGCATGCAATGTCACTCTAAAGGCTGGAATACACTACACAACTTTTTCCCGGATTTACGGTCTGGAGAAGTTCACGCAATAGTTGCCATAAGTCAGAGCCAGTCTGCAGACTTGAGTCGACAGATTTAATAGAAAATAGCTTCAAACTTTGATTCCATCCAGTCGGAGGAGATCAAACATGTTTGATATTTTTAGCTGATTTTGAACCACACATTATTTTCATTTGTCATGCATCTGCAAACAAGGCGCACACTTCTGCCTGAGTTTGTTGTGATCAGAATGACTTTAAGTCTGGTAGTGTGTGATCCTCAGTCGTTTAGTGTATGCCCAGTCATTACTTTGAGACTGTTTATGAAGTCAGTAAGTGTATAATGACGTGCGTTTTAAAATCTGTTCCATGCTGAAATACACTACTTTTAAAATTTGACCAGATTTTAAAACACTAGGCATCATACACTCACGACTTTGTAAATAGTCACAGAGGAAAAACTGGCCATCATATATACAAAGTCGTTCCTATCACAAAAATCACAAAACATTTGCATCCCTATTTTTATCTCATGTTGGCTATTGTAAAATGATTTTTGAAATAGGCACTGAGGTTCACCCTATGTTACCCAGGTCCATTCAATTAAAAATTTCTGGCCTCGCCACTGGCGCAATGTGCCATAAACCAATCAGAATCTCATCTCCCATTCCCTTTAAAAGCCAGTTGCGCTTGCGTCATGGTGGATTCGCTATTTACATGGCGGAATTTGCAAGCAGAAAAACTGAACGCTTCTCTAGTGAGGGAACGGATCTGCTCGTGCGCGTAATTCTGATACATGCAAAGACTATCCAATGTGACATGTAGGAACAGGAACAAGACAGGAACTAAACAGAAACCAACACATGACACCAGGGTACAACCTGCACCCGCAAACCCCAGCTACGGCCCTGTGTCCATTATTGTGACTCAAATTGAAAGCATTTTACTTGGCCTACAACTGAAAGAAGAAAAAAAAACATAAACAACAAGCCAAACCAAACATATAAAAAACACAACAATTAAGAGACACCATGGCAGGTGTAGATTTAAATTGACCTACTTTATTTTAGATAAAAATCCATTATACAATTATACTTTGAAACTTAGCTTTTGTTACCAGATAATGTGTAAATAGTCATAATGCGAGAGAACGTGGATTTTCACAAACTGTTTTGTTTGAGAAAAACATGCATGCAGTTATATTCGACTTTTTAATAACTTGATCTGGATTAGTTAGTTTGGCATCGGCTGAATTTAGAAGATTTTCTTTCATCAATATTTGGCAACAGAGCATAATTTATGAGAACACGGAACCATAACGATGATGCATAGCAACATTGCATAGGCGCGAAAATTACCATTTGGAAATACAATAATTTGAGGACAACGGCATAGATGTTTCCAACATTTTATTATGTAAATAAGTTTTGTTTTAGACCTCAAATGACAAGAAAATTTGTTTTAATATTAATGACTAAATCCCTGCACTCATTCCTCCCAATAGTGGGAGTGTGCAGAATGACCACATGCCGTTGCTAAACAGTTAAGCATGGTGGTGTAAATTTCAAGAACTGGCTGCATTTCCTCTTTTGTGCCTGGATAACTACACATCATTAAGGGAACCATGAATTCTGATGTATAGTTCTGGAAGAGTGGGCAAAAATCCCCCAAAACAGATGTCAGAGACTGATTAGTGGCTATGGGAGATGTTTACACCACATTATTGCTGCTAATGGAGGAAATCACAAGCTGTTTACTGATATGCATATTTTTGCACACATTAGACCTGAGTGTAAAAAAAATATATATATATATATTGGTTATTGTAGGCGATATCAGGATATGACAGCGTTTTCGATCTGTTTTACTTGTACTTATTAGTAGTTTGTGCCAACTGCCATTAGAATATCAAATGCTGAGTTATGATTATGAGTGGGGTGGAAATCTATGCATATAGGTGTTGGACAAAATAATGTGAAGACCTGGGAAATAAGCAATATTCTCCAAAGAGAAAGGAAAACTTGAAATCGCATCATATGACCCCTTTAAGGTGTTTTACCATTTGCCTTTAATACTGCTTCGAGCCTTCTTAGAATAGATTCATCCAACTTCTGAATAGTCTCCAGTTGAATGTTGTCTATAAAAGTTGCTTCAGAGATGGTGGAAGAGGGAATCGCCTTCTCACATTGCTCTCCAAAACTGCATGTCCACAGTGGTTTGATAATATTCAAGTCAGGTCATTTGTTTGGCCAGGGCAGATGTTGAAGTTTATCTTGGTGCTCCAACTGTCCAGCTTTTATAATCATAACACCTACTTTTTCACATTTTAGATATAGATATAAACTTTATGAATATATATTGCACAGTGCCATGGTTATGCAGCTTTTTTATGAATTAACTATACTGAACCACTGACCATATGTGACCCTGGACCACAAAAACAGTCATAAGGGTCAGTTTTGAGATTTTGAGAAATTGAGATTTATATATACCCCAGCGACTTAAGACTGCTTTTGTGGTCCAGGGTCACATACTGTATATAGAGCATCTTCACTATATATCCCACCTGAGTAGCACTCTTTGCCACTGGACACTGTTTAACAATATATTGCATTTTATATATTTTATATTTTTGTCTACAGCCAAAAATATGGCTGTATATATTATATACTGTAAATATTTTGTTTGTTGTTTTGAGGTTGTTAATGTCTTTAAAGTCAAAGACAAACTTCTAACTAACAACTAGCTGACTGAGATTTTAAAACCAGTGCCTTTTGTTGATGTGCCTTTCAAATGAAAGATCATAAAAGCTTGATTCACTCAGATCAAAGTATGATGATGAGGCCTATTTTGGCCATTAATCCTAATAAACACCATTCTGCTACTCGGGAATTAGAATTTAATTGACAAGAACAAGTATTGTGCCATGTGCAGATTAATTTAACATGTGACTCAAAATATCAAAGCTTCATGGAGCTACAGAAGTGAAATTATTCTAGAGACCAAACATACAGACATGTTTTTTCCCCCTGCTTCTCTAGAGGAAGTTGTGAGCCTGCAAAATCCCAGTATCCAACCTGTTCACTTTGACTTGATACATATTCTATGAGCCTGCATGGTCTTTGTTGACTCGGACTGAGGCAGGCTCCCCAGAGACATCTGCTGTTTCAGAGCTCATGCTTTACAGATGCCTCAGTGCTGCTCAGAGCGACACTTAACATAACTCTCACGTCTCTCTCAATGTCTCCCTCGAACACTCAGTTCTGATTTCAGCCAACCCAAATATGACAACCCAAGAGCTACTCACCCTCTTTGTCTTTCTTTTTAACATTCTTCATGTGTTATCTCTCTGACACTCTCTCTCTCTCTTTAGTACAGTTTCTTAGTTATTTTTAATGAGCAATGCAACTTCTATAAAGAAATTTAGAGTAATTAAAATCAGGGTTCACTGTAAATCTGTGTGTATA
>NW_015635599.1:64983-67055 GCF_001515625.1 Sinocyclocheilus rhinocerous | reverse complement strand
ATGTGTGTATATATATATATATATATATATATATATATATATATACATATACAGTACATACATATACATACACATACATATATACATAAAATAAACCAGACAGAGTGATCAAGATTATGTGTTATCCTAAAGGGTCTGACTTTGCAATAATGACCAGATGGCTGTTGTACATTATCCCACTTATTACCTGCCTACTGTTATTAATTACTTATTTGAATTAATTACTCTTTATAGTGGAAACAAAAATATTCTTTAGAATATTAAGTGTTCCTTTTCCAAAATTATTGTTCTATGGCATCACTGTGAACTTCCTTTTGGAACCATTTCTTTTTAAAAGTGAATGGTGACGTACAGTTTAGTGATTATACAAACATTTGGCCCATTGAATGACACGACTGACCAATCAGAAGAGCCATGTAGTAATTATAAGCACTGGGTTGTGACAGGTTGGCACAGATCTCATTTCATCCTTGTTTACAGATCAGTCCTTCTGACATCACTGATGGATAACTTAATACTTCAGTGATGTGAAAGTGAATGCTGAAAAATGACTGTTTTCAGTCTCCACGTCAGTGCTTGATTTGTTCACTATTATTGATGGTTTGTTCCAAACAGAGATTTGTAACACATGCCATGTTCTACCGCCAGCAAGCCCCATTTTTCTCCGCCTCAGGCTGTTGTCACACACATGTAGGGCACTTACATGAAGGCTGAATGCTTAGAATGCTACAACCACTCATTTAATGAAGGTCACTAATGTTTGTCATCAATCTGTCCATATCTGTTTCGAGAATGCGTTGGTTTAGATTTTCTGATGTTCCCGTAAAGCTCTTCACTGCTTGCATTTGGCCTTAAATCAGACAGATGATGATCCCTGCAATGTTATGAGTTATGAAATTAGATATTCCATCCACCCCAGGGGTCAGACTAACGTAACCCGATATTACAGCTTTCCATCTCACGCATTTATACCGAATCAGGAATCATTGGCCCCGTTAAGATGAATAGCTTTGTGTGGGATTGTGTTTTGTTGAGAGTACATGTGGAAAACACTTATGTGAAGCTCTCTCACAAATTGTGTGCAGACTATTCCGCAAATTACCGGCGGAAACTCTGTTGCTATGGCAGCATCACCATGGCGACAGTAATTTAACAGTTTTTGAGGATTAAGCAGGCAGCGACCCTGCAGCTGATGTTCGGGTGTTATATGACCAGAAAGATTTCAGAGAAAGAAAATTCACACCGATGCCGTCCATCTCCTGTGCGACAGACTTGGATAGCTTCTCTCTGCTGAATCCTGTGACTGTGGAGCCTGCAGCGCGTCGGGTCCTTCCATCTCCCACATACTGTGTGCGTGGGATTGATGACTCGTTGCCGGGTTGTAAAGGAGAGAACTGGAGGAGTCTGGCTCCAATTATCCCACAAATCTCAAAACAGCTGCATGTTGATGAATGGGTCGCACCTGTCACCTTCTGTTTGACATCACCTGGCAGGTAAACTCATTTAGCGAGAGAGCAAACAGTTGATGCGATGCGCCTGTGGGTCTCTGTTCGTTCATCATGATATGTTGGCTGAGTTATCGTCTCGGTTTTTGCCATTTCAGATTACAGGAACCAAGTAACATGTAGGCCGTTTCCTGGATGAGGCCTATATCTGGAGAAAATTACTGTCAATGCTGAATCTAGGATGAAAATAGTCTTTTGTTAGGGTTATATTTAGCAGGGGGGGTGACAGTGTCTTCTGTTTAATTTATCGCTGTGACTTTTAAGAGCAATTATAAACACACAGAGTGACTGTTTGACACCATTAGTTTGATGGACTGAGAAAAAAAAATGCAGCTGGACGTAGCATGTGTTTTGGTATTTTTCACACATCATTCTGTATTTTAAAAGATTATCATGCACTTTTTATCATTTATATATAGCAAGCTGCTCAACACGATGCTACATATTTAAGGAGCAATTACATTTGAACAATGACCTTTAAAAAGAGTTTAGGAACAGATGTACGCTTCTGTTCATACTGTCTGGCAGCCAAATAGTAGCTAACACCTGTAAAAAAAATAATATATA
>NW_015635599.1:64209-64737 GCF_001515625.1 Sinocyclocheilus rhinocerous | reverse complement strand
TATATATATATGAGCTCAGGCCCTCTTTCAAATTGGAGCTCATGTTTCATCCACAGTAACAATCGATGGGAACAAGAAACAAATTAAATTATGAAATCTGGTAGCCACAAAGCAAACAATCACTTCCACACTATAGATTTCATAATCACCAATATTACTATAATCATCATAGTAAAATATGGAAAATAATTAAAAATATATATATACATTTTACATATACTTACATACTTAGATTTAGCATATGTACATTTTTGAAGTCTTTTTTTCTGCTATTTGTTTTGAGGACTATATGCAAACATCTGTTACATGAAATAGCTTATATTCTGTATATTGTACAGGAAATAATTTTATCTATAATGATTATACAATATATAATTGTTACGGGGCTGACGAGACGTGAGACGTGCGGATCCAATTGCAAGCTATTTATTAGGAGAAGACAGAGACGTGGTCATAAAACAGGCATGGGTCAGATAATGGCAGACAGGTATATGGCGGGCCACACACAAGAATAAACCTAAGGCTAGC
>NW_015635599.1:25591-64158 GCF_001515625.1 Sinocyclocheilus rhinocerous | reverse complement strand
TATATATATATATATTTGTTTGTTGATTTATTGTTTTACTGATTTATCATTTGTTTATTTACTTCAAATATCCCTACATGAAAAGTTATGGTAAATATTTACTGTATCAACATCCCGACATCATGACTCATCATAAATGACTTCTTCACTTTTGTTGTTAATTTATATTATTTTAGTTTCAATATTATCTCAAAACACAGACCCCTGATCAGACTAAAATCAGTAAATTATATACTGATTATATACTGATAAATTATATTAATAATTGTCTTTGCAGTGACACGTTTCAATAAAAATTAACATGTGCCCTTTGAACAAACCTCTTCTTGGTCTGATCTTTGACCTTTTACTTTTTCACAACGTGAACTTGGAACCACACTTGACAAATTCAAACAATAAAAAAAGGAAAAAAAAATTAGTAAATGATTAAAGTATTTTCTGTCCACTTCCCATAATATGTAGACGGGAAAAGGCTACAGTATATTACTGGAACTCTACATTATTATTGGAACTTTAACCTAGAATAGTTTATGGATATAATTATGCAACTGTTCTAATTTTAAACTCTGTGTCTGCAGAATAACTTTTTTTATTGCACACTCTTTCCGATCAACACACCCCTGAAGACAATTCTGGCAGGCGTGTGGACTTTGCATAAACAACATTTTTGAGTCCATCGGCACCTTCCGTGACAAAATGCCGCTGTCAGATAACGCATCTGGATCACTTTACTTCCTTTAGGTGTTGTATACCCTTGGATGCGTCAACACAAGCCTCGTCACTTTGATGCTGACCGAGAGCAACATCCGTGAGTCCACAGCTGCAGAGAGGCAGGAAACAAGAGCTCATGCAATTGGTCTCCTGTGTGGCTGTTACCATAGAGACACTCAGATGGCAATTCATCCGCATCTAATTTCCTTCAACTTCAAGATGGCCGAGATGCTCCTTCAAGCAAACTGGTGGGAGAAGACACTCTGGAGTCTCAAGTGAAACACCCACCTCTTGGAGCTGTAATGGACTTTGGGGTCAGGATGAATCTGTTCTTGGCCTCATGCCTTCACAGTGAGAACAGTGAACACTTTACAGATGCCTTCACACCCCTGAAAATAAAACTAGTGAAAAGAAAGCTCTGAGAAATTGTTGTGTTCATGTTGGTTTGATGAGGTTTTGAAAAAATATGCATATTAATTTTGTATCCTCCTGGACCCCAGGAATAAATACAGAAGTAAATCTCAACAAAACATGAGGATTACTTCTTGCTCTTTTCATGTTTTGTGTGCATGAGTCAGTGATGATGATGTGTGTGTGTGTGTGTGTGTGTGTGTGTGGATCTACAAAGACTTCTCAGACTGAAACAGTCAGGAGGATTATTGTTGAGAACGTGTTTGTGTGTGTAACTTGGTTTTCAGGGTTGTGTCAAGGGCCTTAGGGGAAAATGTGGCTACGTAATGAGGAATTTCCCCCGATTCAAAAAAAAAGAAAGAAAGAAAGAAAAAGAAAAAAGAAAACACCCTGAGCTCACAAAAATAAACATGGTTATGTTTGAGGGAAAAAAACAATCTATAAATATTTAGAAATGACTAAATGTGTGAATTATGACAGAGACAATTATATATGGTCAAATTTTAAAACTGCAAGTTAAAGGCCTCAAAGGAGAAATGACTGAGAAAAGTTGTGGTTTCTTTTCACCATCTTTTTGATATTTCACGTATACCTCAATGTTGGGTTGGTCTATTTTTACATGTTTCTGCTTTAGATCACCTTGGAGATGCAGTCATCTAATTTAAAAGGACATTAAAGAGAATGTGTCCAAAGAAAGAAGTGAAGCAGAAACGAGTTTGCTGTCCTCATTGTGCTGGTGAAATGGAGCAGTGGATTGTGACCTTGAGTCTCATGGGCAGCGTAGCCTTTATAAGCATCAGGTGCACCTCATCACACACTGATAGCTGTACTCAAAAAGCACACACATCCACTGGGAGTCCAGTCCATTGGAGATTGAGAGCAGGGCTGGAGCGATAATGATTCCAGGTGAATCCTACAAAAAAAAAAAGAGAGGACTGATGTCTTGCACCCAGACTTAACAGCACAAGATATACTTTGCAGCTTATTATGGCGAGGAATCACTCACTTAAGCCGGGTGCACACTGTACAATTTATAATGGTCTTTTACTTTTGTTGCTTGTCAGACTTTACAAAAATGAACCCAGCTGTAAGTTATGTCATACTTGTCAAGACTTGGTAAAAACAGACATATGCACGAAGACTCATTTGGAGTTTTACATCATCAATCTGTGACACCTTCAGTGACTGAGCCACATTCACATGCAAAATTGACATGGTGGCTATCAAACATAAATAACAGTGTTAACTTTGATCATGGTTTGTTGTGAAAAGAAAAATGGGGGGAAAAAATGAAGATAATCTGTGTGGAGCAAGTGGTGATTTGTTGTCGTACTAATTGTGTCATCAGGTTCTTTGCTCCTAATGGTTTTTGATTTGACGGTTGTCGTAGGAGACGACACACTGCAGGACTGTGCCTCAAAACTTCTGACACCGGCAGATTTCCTCTGAGTGCAAATTTGACCGCAATGATCATTAATTGGCTGTCTGGAAACATGTCAAACTAGTGATCAAAGATGACAGATTTCAGCAAAAAATAAAATAGAAATTCAGGTAGCCAAATCATGGCCAATATTGTGCAGTGCTACTTTACTTTATGAGGTCTTGTTTTGTATGAATAATGAAAACGTATTATTATTTAGAAAAAATTAAGAGTGAAGGTCCACCCCTAAACATATTGTACAAGTGAGATTACAAATTAGTCACCAATTCACCAAAATAGTTCAGAACTGCCATGCGATTGTGTTGCTGAGGCTGAGGATAGAGACTGGGACAACTCATCACGCATTTAACTCCACTGAATGTTAGGTTTATATTTGAGAGTCAGTTTAGTCAATTTCTGTAATGGCACAAACCTTAGCCCTCTGGGGTCTGAGGAGGTTTGGGCCCTGGAGAAGTTCTGACATGCACTGACTAGTGCTTTTTAGTCTTAATGAATAATAAAAATAATATTCTAATCTAACAAACAAATAAATAAATAAACCAACCATAGTGGGAATGGGAGCCTGCTAATTAATGACACTGATTTGAGAAGAATATCTTTATAAATATGAATTCATCTGTAACAATTTATTTTAATTGCTGAATAATTAAATGAATTACTGATCAAATGTATTATATTCTATTTTATAGTCTTTTAGCAACAATTTCAACAGTATTAGAATTATATAACAAAAAAATGTAATGCAAAAATGGAAAAAAGCAACATACAAAAATATAAAACATACTAACCTACTGAGATTGTAATTAATGTACTATAATAAAACTGCAAAACATAAAACTTTTATTTTAATAATGAAGTATTAACTTAACAGTTACAAAAAGCACACAGAACACACATCAACCTTACATAATCTCCCTTCATATGTTATTTCCCAGCACTGTGTTCCCTGGTATACCCAAGTAAGTATGATGATATTAGGACTCAAAACCATATAATTAGATATGCCACGACTCACCTGGTTCTCATTTATTTGTTTTAGAGACATTTACAGCTTTGCAGATATATAAAATGTCATGTTATGCTCTGATGTGCCATGTTTTCCATGTTCTGGAAAGTAAATTCTGAGAATTAGGAGTCTGTTAACTCTACTGATTGGTCCCTCATGGAATAACTCTTGTGGACAGATTGTCCTGAACGGATATTACTGGTCTGTGTGCAATATTGTGTCACATCAGTTTGCAGTGTTCATGTATGGCATGCTTGTCAGCTCTGTTTAATTTGCTGCTCTGTTAAAGAGCTAATAAGGGGGGAATAGGGGTAATAGGGGGAAGTCGTGGCCTAATGGTTAGAGAGCCGGACTCGTAACCCAAAGGTTGTGGGTTCGAGTTTCGTACCGGCAGGGATTGTAGGTGGGGTGAGTGAATGTACAGCGCTCTCTCCCACCTTCAATACCACGACTGAGGTGCCCTTGAGCAAGGCACCGAACCCCCAACTGCTCCCCGGGCGCCGCAGCATAAATGGCTGCCCACTGCTCCGGGTGTGTGTTCACGGTGTGTGTGTGTTCACTGCTGTGTGTGTGCACTTAGGATGGGTTAAACGCAGAGCACTAATTCCTAGTGTGGCTCACGTCACTTAATTAACTAACATACAAGACTTCTGTTTCTCTAATTCACACAAAGGATTATGCAGATGTTTTCAAAATGGCACTGTCACGATCTCCAGCTGGAGTGCCTATGAACTCCACCAGAGGGCACTCCACCCCTGACTCTTGCCACTCTCACAGACTACATTTCCCATAATCCTTTGCCTGACTCATCATCACTTATTGCATTCAGCTGTGTCTTCTTGTTACCTACATCAGTCTCACCCTATGTATAGCCTGGTTATCCATTCATTCATTGCTCATTATTGTTTAGCCTGTAGCGTGTCCTAGTTCCTGTGTTTCCTAGTTTCCCTGTCTTCGTGGTTTTTGATTCCTGGACTGTGTACCTTGTTTCTGACCGTTTGCTGCCTGCCCTGACCTTCGCCTGTTTATTGGATTACTATTTTGTCACACCCTGGATTATACCTGTTTGCTGTTGTTTGACCCTGCCTGTTTTGACCACTCTTTTAAAATAAAGCTGA
Organism: Sinocyclocheilus rhinocerous; assembly: GCF_001515625.1. Lineage (NCBI taxonomy): Eukaryota > Metazoa > Chordata > Actinopteri > Cypriniformes > Cyprinidae > Sinocyclocheilus > Sinocyclocheilus rhinocerous. The sequence continues at coordinate 59,471 of NW_015635599.1, read as the reverse complement.
ATTTGGATTCTCAACTCCGTTGTCACGCTTTAACGTTACAGGCACGTAACAAAACTATGTTTTTAGTTTGTTTGTTTATTTAAATATGTGTACTATTATTTCTATATTTTATAAGATTCATATATTTTAAACATTTATTTATTTCACACCCAAGTCAACAAAGAGCCTCATAAAAATGTAGACGTTTACAGTTAGGTAAAGACTTTAACAATTATATTAACAATTTTAACACAAGATTAGCATAATAACACACATCAACATTTGTAAATAAATATTGTTTAAATCAAGCATTACATTAGTCAAGAAACCTACTAATATTATAATTTAAAATTTAGGCTACTCATACATTAAGGTGGTGTATTGCTTGATACAGTTGCTGCATTCTGCCTGCATTAATGTTACATATAAGGCTCATTTAAAAGTGTTCAAGTCTCCAATAAGTTTGTCTAAGATTATTATTATTTTTTTTTTTTCTTGACTGTCAATTGAAAATTTAGAGATAATATGAACATTGCCTATGTAAGCGACGCAAGCAAATAAAAATAAGCACAACAAACCGGAAAATATCAAAAAATGGCAAACCAGGCAACTGAAGTGAAACTGAATATCAGTGCTGTTAGACATCAATTATTTTTCAAAATCATTAGGCCAGTCAAATTTAGCCTGGAACTAGCAGTTATGTAATACTATATAACGTTACCATAGTAATATTGATTTGCAAAACAGCCTTTCTGTGGTCCTCTTGTTACTGAGGTTCACCATTCCCCGCTGTCTGACGCAGCTGTGTTATCCACATACCAGACATTAAGCAATCGCCCATGACACTGCACATAAACTCTCCAGAGATTGTTTTAAAGCAATAGGAATGCTTAAACAACTGGAGAATTTTTATCTGCTCTTTTTGCATTCCTTCATAAATTGTTAAAAAATATAATTTACAGTAATAGTTATGACCTAGTCCTAGATTGTTGATGGCAAGAAATCAGTCTGTTTTAGTTTGGCTTTTGCTCTCTCACTGTCTTTCTGTTTCTGTCTGTATTCTTCTCTATACTCAAACATTGAATGTTTCAGTGCTTGAGCAGAAGCTGGATCATCAAATATTCATTTTTCATCAAGAGTCTAGATGACATTCCCAATCAAAACAGAGCTGAAACACCTGTTCTTCTCCCATTCCTTTCAAATGCACAATGTGATGATGCCAGAAAAGCATCATTTCACAAGGGCCTTTTAGAGTTTGAAACAAACAGTGGCAACTGGCTTGATGAGGGATCCAGATAACAGATACCGATGGCTTCCTGCCCACCCCCACCAACCCATACCCATGACCTCGTCTGAGCCTCCCACCAAAGTGTTGTTGCCACCAGCTTTAATTAAGCAATTCATCTCAGGTGAGAGATGTGCTGATTACAGCACGGACTGTCTGCGTGACCTGCTTTTATGAAAAGTAGAGAGAAGAAAGTAACTCTGCCATTTTGCTGAGCATAGATAGATAGCTGTTGTTGTTGTTATTATTGTTATTATTATTTTTATTATTATCAAACTTAAGTACTAGAAAACTATGAAGCGAAACAATCGGTCTGTGCAAGAAACAAAACATTATTTTCGACATTATTACCTGTAATACAGAGCCTCCGGCAAACGGTCCGGAGTGATGTCTGGTTCATGAAAGAAACATTCTTTTAAACTGGTCCTTTTTAGTGAACTTGATGAACCAGTTCACCAAATCTGACCGAATTGTCTAAAACAATTTGCGGCACAAGCAGCACAAGTTACTCAATCAGAACTCACTTTTGGACAAGACTGACAGTCAGTCTGACTCGAAATGAGCCACAATTCCAGCGTATATGCTGCTATGATACTGGTTTTTGCCAACTCATTCAGCGCTCCAGTTCCTCCAACAGAACTGAACTGAGGAAACAGTTTGGACAGAAGAACTGATGAACCGAAAATAAATTTTTGTCAGAGTATTGTGAAATCATTCTGGAATATTTGGCTTATCTAAAGTTGCTGTGTCATGAGCTGAAGATTTGTTAAAAAGGCAGCATCACGCTTGAGTCATAATGTTTATCTTCATATCAGCTTCATAACAGTGCAAGTGTTTTACACAGGCGAAAGACAGCCAGAGCATGACAAACGGAAAGTGAGAACAGATCCAGGCTTCCATTGACGACAGCCTCATTATGCGTTTATAAGAGCGCCTGTCTGATCTCACCAGCATCTAGTTGGAGAAGATTCAGCGAGACAACACATCGGGAGTGAACAGATCTGGATCTACAATCTGGAGCTGCCACTTAACATGAAAGGTAGGAGAGATTCTTACAAGTCATTGGGACTTTAATAATAATGGTTATTTTCAAACAGCACAAGTTACATGACTATAACAGTAACTGTTAGAACAGTACAGCATGGTGCTACCAAGGCCAAAGTTTTGGGTTTTATTCCCAGGGAAAACCATGTATTCTTTTTGGATAAAAACATCTGAAAAATGCATGTGTAAATCAGAATCCAAAACTGAGATTAACTTTTTTGCAACACATTTTGTTAATATTCCGCCTTTTACATACTTGGAATTTCCAGGTTTTGCTCAGCCAGATGGATCTGTTCCAACAAATGACTCCCCTTCATTCTTTGAGTTGTATTCAGAATCTGGTTGATTTTACTTGCCAAACATGAAGGAAACTTCATCAATTTAGGAAGAAAGGACAGGCTTAAGCGTGAACATAAGGATTAAGCTTGGAATAAATAAATAAAATGAATTAATCAAATAATTAAATAACAAAGATTATTGTACCTTTTACAAGAAAATAAAAAGTCTTTCTACTTCAAAGTTTCTCATAAAAGTTAATGTGTTACTTGCTATTTCTCTCTAATTGTGAAATGTATTAGAAATTTCGGAGTGAAAATAGTTTCAAAGTAAATCCTGTTTTTATTTTTAACCATGAGTTGCTTATGTCTATTTTTATTGGCCTTTTTTTAATCTGCACTGGGGGAAAAAAATATGTAGAAACAATTTTAACTCAGAAATTGCTTGTAAATTTCACAATTAATTACAAAGAAACAGCAAGTAACACATTGAATTAATATTTTGAAAGACTGAAGTAGTATTTTCTTGTAATAACATACTCTTTGTTTTATTTACACTTACTTTTTTTTTCGTAGTGTACATTTACAATAAGTTTTAAATACAGTTTAAATGGAATGCTAATATACAATATCAATTAATATTTCACAGTGTCCCAATGGAACTAAATTCATCAAACCTCCTCTGCAATGACACAGTCGCCTGGATATGGCTGTCGTCTCTCCAGCCTCCATTTCTGGCTCTTATCAGCATCCTGGGAGTGGTGGGCAACAGTCTGGTCCTCTGCGTGTTCTGCCTCCAGCGGAAGCCGTGCACCGTAGCTGATGTTTATCTGGGCAACCTGGCAGCTGCAGACCTCATTATGGTCCTGTGTTTACCCTTCTGGACGGTCACCATCTCCCAAGGCTATCAGTGGAACTTTGGTCAGCTGCTCTGCAAGGTGATCAACACTGCCATTTCGATGAACTACTACTGCAGCATACTCTTCCTAGTGTTGGTCAGCATGGACCGCTACCTCGCCTTGGCCAAACCCATGAATCCCAGTAAGTTCAGATGCCCCAAATGGGCCAAGCGTATCTGTGTGGTGATTTGGGCGGTGGGATTCATGCTCAGCCTCCCAACTCTGCTCTTCCGAAGAGTAAGTTTCGTTCCATTCGTAGAGGTGGAAGCCTGTTACCTAGCATACCCTCATCCAGCCTGGGTTCTCCAATGGAACCTCACGAAAAACTTCATTGGGTTCCTGGTTCCGCTGCCAATTATTTCACTTTGTACTTTTCACATGGTCAAAGCGCTTAAAAAACGTGGTCTGGTGATTCAACCGAGAGTTCAAATGGAGAGGAAGGCCGCTCGGCTGGTTCTGACGGTCCTCGTCGTATTTCTCCTCTGCTGGACGCCATTTCAGTTGTTGCGGTTCCTAGAAACTCTCAACTACTTTCAGCTCTTTTCTGGGTGTCTCTGGGAGCACATATTGCAAATAGGCAACCAGCTGGCTACTTATTTAGGGTATAGCAATAGCGCAATAAACCCTTTCTTGTATGTCATTGTAGGGAGCCACTTCAGGAAGAGAGCTCAAGGAGTTTTTCAGGGTCTTTTGTGTTCTAGACGGAAGAGCAACTCCTCTGTGCTCTTAAATGTTACTGTTATCAGCAAGTGCAGTGATAGTCCTAAAGATAACAGAATAACACCGGTGGCACTGAGAGCTGTATATCCACCCATCAAACCTCACATGATGTGTAGATCATTATGAAGAGGGAAAGAAGCTTAACTGGTTGAGGTCGAGGGTTTGATTGGCAACACTTTATTTTGATGGTTCCCTTAACAGGCATTCTACTGACTATAAGTAGTATTCTCTGTCTACATGGCATCACTAGGTTCTGTCATTCAGAAACATGGCTTTTTATATCACTGCTATGCTGATGACACTCAACTCTACCTCTCATTCCATCCTGATGATCCGACGATAGCTGCTCGCATGTCTAACAGACATTTCTTGTTGGATGACATACCATCACCTTCAACTCAACCTGGCTAAGACAGAACTGCTTGTGGTTTCAACAAACCCATCACTTTATCAAAATTTCACCATCCAGTTAGGCTCATCAACTATAACTCCTTCAAAAACAGCTAGAAACCATGGAGTTGTTATTGATGATAAGCTGAATTTCTCAGACCACATTGCTAAAACTGCAGAAACCTGCTTTAGTTTCAAACTAAAGAAGAAACCCAATATAAGTTACAGGTATTTAAGTACAGTTTTTTTTATTATTTTTTTTTTTATTCAGTTGCATTTGAAGAGACTAAATTCATTACTTCAGAGTTATGTGCCCTCTAGAAGCTTGCGTTCTGAAAGTGAACGACGCATTATTATGCCATCTCAAAGAGGCTCAAAATTACTTTCACAGACTTGTACATTAACTGTTCCCTCCTGGTGGAATGACCTGCCGAACTCAATCCGAGCAGCTGAGTCCTTAGCCATCTTCAAGAAACGACTAAAAACACATCTGTTCCATCTTTATTTGACCCTCTAACTCTAGCACTTTCTATTTTAATTCTACTTTACCTATTTATCTTCTTTTTTTATAAAAAAGCTAACCTAGACTTGTCATTTGCACTTATATATTGTTGATCTTTTGTTAGTCTTGACTGCTTTTATTGTCCTCATTTGTAAGTTGCTTTGGATAAAAGCATCTGCTAAATGACTAAATGTAAGTACATGCCAAATTATTCTACTAACCCTGACCAAAACTTAACACTCTACTAATACTCTAATGAGAGTTAGCTGACATGTAGTTTCAAAGTTAGAAAGTAACAGAATGTGTAAAATTGAAAATCAAAATAAAGTATACCCATTTTATATACCTCTCATTTGTTTGATTGTGCAATCCTGTTTTCCTTTCCTCTCATCTTTTCCTTCTGTCTTAGCTGAGGTGTGGAAATAATGAGATGTGAGGATGGAGGAATTAATGGAATATTTTTGCTCACTCAAGTGGCATGTGAATGATTACTGATGATTTTGCACTAAAATATTTTGAAAAAGATTTTTGTAAATGTATTACTGAACATCTGTGGACTTGTTGTTTAAAGATGTATTTTTGGTTTTAATGTTATTAGTGAACTGAAAGAAAGTATTTTATTGTTATATTTTACTGTTACTGTTTACATTTACATTTAATTTTCACTAAAGCAAATTCAATAACCAAAACATTTTTTTTTTACCAAAAAGTATTTCGAAATGATTCAAAAACAAAGACTGTTAGCCTGTGCTTTTTTTTTCATTTATGTATTTTATTTCTCAGTTATGTATATTGTTTATAATAATGTATATAATATATAATAATGCATATTATTTCATGTGTGTGTGTGTGTGTGTGTTTATTGTATATTTATAATATATGTATTTTGTCTTGTTAATAAAAATAATTAAATAAAATTAAATACTGTAATAAATCATGTGAATGCAATACATCATTACTTTGTACTGCTGAAATACCTCACTGTGCTGTTGTGTTGATGTAGCTGGTTAAACATTTTGAATAAAGCATTGAAATATGCCACATTTATGGTTGATTTAAACAACAAATATTTTTATTTCTATTCTAAAGTTCTAAAGTTATTTTATTTCTATTTTTCCAGTAGTGTACAGAATTATTGGTTACACTTTATTTTACAGTAAATATACTTACAGTGTACATAAAATGTACTTACCCAAGCAAGTACTGGGTAGTATAAGGTAACTACATGGGTTAAGGTTAGGTTTAGGGATAGGTTCAGTTTTAGTACCTAGTATTACCCAGTTACTATAATTGCTACAATAAGTACATAGTATGTACACATGGAACAGGACTGTAAAATAAAATAAAATAAAAAGGTGTCCTTGTTACAGTTTAATTATACATATAAGTACTGAGTAATATTAATTAACTACATGTACTTACTATATGGTTAGGGTAAGGATTTGGTTTGGCTTAGGGTTACTTGCATGTAATTATGCATAATTAATTGTTATTATAATAGTAAGTACATGTAACGTGTAACAAGGACACCTTAAAATAAAGTGTTACCTAAAGTGCTACCAAATTATTGAACACATTAGTCCAGGAAGGATACATGTGTTTCCTAGCTACAGTCTTCCTCTCTCCTCATTCCTCGTCTTGCAGTGGGTTTACTAAATTGATATGTCCTTCATGATGATGGTCTTCGATCGATTTCTGGGTCATGGAGGACAGAGCATTGAGGAAGCAAATAAGTATAAATTCATGTATTTAGAAACGCTACCAAAAATATAATACAAGAACCCACGCCCCCCTTTTCATACATTTCTCTGATAGGAACATTTGTTTCCTCTGGTTATGGTTATCTTAGAAATTCATAATTTGTGAAGAAGTTAATTAGGTGTCATTTTATTTCTATTGTATGACACAACGTTTCCTGTTCTATAAAGCATTCCTGGAGTATCGTATGAGCATAAAAATCTTTAGTAAATTTAACATAATCTTTTAAAATATGATATAAAATATCTTGTTCCTGCAAGGTTCGATATTGAGTTTGATCTTGATTGTGTCCTATAATGGCAGTATGAGCTGACACAGTAGGGTAGTATCAGGTTAATAAATTACAACAAAGCCCATTTCCCGTTTGTGGTACTGTGTTGGCTCAAATGGTGAAAAAAAACAAGACCTGGATCCCGAAGAAAACCAGTTGAGAAGCTCTGGTGGTCTTTACCGAAGTGAGTCAATTGTTTTGAGTGAATCACATAAACTGAAGCACAAGGTTTCCTTTTTGCTCATCTGTCTGATTCAGCCAACATGTAAATCTCACATTGCCTACCCATATTAGGCAGTTATATTGAATGTTAGTTACACCCTTGTGAAGTACAATTTAGCATACTTTTAAAAAGACTTACATGATGTCACAGAAATATTTAAAAGAATATATTTAACTGCAAATTAAATGTATTGGTTTTGGACCACTTATAATTGCATTTTTTTTTTCAATTAAATTAAACTGTATAATAGTTTACATTTATATTAAATGCAATTACGTGGAGGATTCAGGACCTACCCCAGGGTTGCCCTAAAATACTATGTGGAGGACGCAAGATAATTTAATAATTATAATATGACCGTGTTGTGAACCTATCAACCTAACTCATATTTAAACAACTATGGCTTTGTGTTGTTGGCCAGATAAAATAACAGAGAAAAGAAAAACGGACATAAGATGATTTTTCAGTGCACCAAAACGCCAAGTAAGTACAAAAAGTCCCCATATTAAGGCAATTTGTCCTTAATTAAGGCAAAACATCTTTGTGTCCCCTTCAAAAATGTGATCTTTAGAAATCCCTGTCAGTTGAAATGTATGCCCATGACTGTATGGTTAAAGTGTACTTTTTGAAGTACACTACATGTGCACATTCGATACAATTAAGCACACTTCTTTTTCACATGTGTGTGTTGCTGTCACAGCCACTGGGGAGTCTAGAGCCTTGTCCAGTTGAGTTTGTACCGTTGAGTTTGTAGCACACAACCGAGTTGTGTACATTGATTACAGTAGTCAATGTGATGAAAGCTATCTAGCCTCCAGTACATAAAGGTCACTGAGTAATTATAAAGGTCATTTTTCCTCTGATTTCAAAGCTGAAAGGGCAACATGGTCCCTCTGCTTTACCCACCTCAGAGAGAGAGAGAGCAAAGTCATCGCTCATCCCAAGAGCTGGTGATTGACTCCATTGTGTTAGCTGCTACTTTTAAAGCTTGTGGAGATGACATAAGGCAAAAGTTTAGATGACAAATAAATATTTAGCTATTTTCAAAATGCTAATCAGCCATCTGTATAGTATCAACAGGCCAAAAGGTCAACAAACGAACCCAGCAGACAGAGAGACTTTCTTCCACATGATATGAATGTATATGACACATGAAGATGACTATTCCCTCTAAACTGAGCTGTTTTAGGCATTAGCAATCAGACATCAGACTTCCTCAGCCATTAGCATTTACATGTAGGGCAGCAGCTTTGTCTTCTCTGAAATATCTTAGGACACAATAGTTACTTGGTCAGTTGGCTAGATAATGTATTTTCAACTGTGTTACACTGCGTTTAGAAGGGTAACTGGCATCTGGAGGCTTCAGTAATCAAGTTTAAACCTTGCTCTGTTTTTTGTCTGTATGCTAATTGTATTGCATCAATAGATTAAAAGACAAACTCCCCACAGAAGCAAACTATACCGATATGAGAATGATATATAATTCAATGTCTGTTGATAGAAATGGTTGTAAACTGGAAAGAGAGGTGTGTGCTGTTGACCACTAGAGGTCAGTGCAAGAAAACAAATTCTATGTGACTTCTTTTCGCCTGCAAAACATAAACGTTTTATCCTTTAATGTTTATAAACTTAGTGCATAGTGTCTCTAGAGAAAATGTCAGTTGTTTTCATTTTTAAAGCGGGATCTATCACACTGAAAATCTAGGATTCAAAATTGAATTACACTTGTAAGTAATGCAGTTTGAATGCTGTTGTCGTTAAAATGTTATCATATATATTTCTCAGTGTAATTTTTAACTCAAATTGTTATTCTGATAGAGTAATTTGTAATGAAAACAATGTATTTAAAAAACATGGTTAAAGAATTTAGAACCCCACTGTGACATTGTAAAAAAAAAACAACATCAGCGCTGTCATCACAGGAACAAATTACATTTTAAAGTGTATTCAAATAGAAAACAAATATTTTAAATTGTAATAATATTTCATAATATTACAGTTTTTACTGTATTTTTTTTTTTATAAATAAATGCATTCTTGGTCGGAGAAAACATTTCCTGATAATGTACTCACCTCCATGTCATCCAGATGTTTTTCTGTCTTCAGTCGCAAAGAAATTAAGATTTTTGAGAAAACATGGATTTTTCTCCATATAGTGGACTTCAATGGGGATCAACGGGTTGAAGGTCCAAATTGCAGTTTCAATGCAGCTACACGATCCCAATCGAGAAATAAGGGTCTTACCTAGCGAAACGATTGATCATTTTCTAAAAAAAATGTTTTAAAATGTATATAATTTTTAACCACAAATGCATGTCTTGCACTAGCTCCGCGCGATCGATGTGCATCTGCAAATTCACACATTACATAATCACGTTGGAAAGGTAAGGCACGGCTCTTCGTCTGTGTATTTTGGTTCAAAAAGGTAGGGTAGGGCAAAAAACTCCATCTCATTTTCTCCTCCAACTTCAAAATAGTCAGACATAGTTGTTTTACCTTTTTTTGTAAAGTGCGTTTGACTTTGCACGTTCGCTTTGTCTGTACTTCTGCCTGCGTCACGTGTGACCTTTCCAACATGACTATGTAATGCGTGAATTCGAGCTAGTGCAAGACCAGCATTTCTGGTTAAAAAGTATATAGATTTTTATTTTTTAGAAAATGACAGATCGTTTCACTAGATCAGTGTTACTCATTGTGCAGCTCGCGAGCCTCATGCGGCTCGCCAAGCTTTAATTTGTGGCTCGCATGGCAGATGGCAGTAAATAATGCTATGATATGATCAATACAGATATTTAATAAAAACATTAAAAACAATACTACTAAGTATATTACACTATAACTAAGCCATTAAAAAAACTCACATGGTGTCTACACCGGACGCAAGTGTCGTGCTGCGACACGACAAAAGACAATAGAACCCATTATAATTTTGGCCCTATGATTTCTGATGTGGAAAACGCGGACGGAATCACGGAATCCAGTCATAAAAACAGAATTTACTATATATAACGCGGAATGTCACGGAATTTGTCAAAGTTTGGGTGAATAAATCAAAAGTAGGTCATTACACTGAAATCAAATCTCAATATTGACTGGTATCTGTAAATATTAAGCTGCAAAAATACCAGTAAAAGTGTCTCTCCTATTAACTTTGTCCTATAAGTGTGGCTCTCGTGAAAAAAAAAATAGTGAAGATCACTGCACTAGATATTCCTCAGCTGGTATCATGTAGAGCCCTTTGAAGCTGCATTGAAACTGCAATTTGGACCTTCAGCCCGTTGGCCACCATTGAAGTCCATTATACAGAGAAAAGTCCTGGAATGTTTTCCAGAAATTTCTTAATTGAAATTGAAGAAAGAAAGACTTGAACATCTTGGATGACATGGGGGTTAGTAAATTTTTATTCCGGAAGTGAACTAATCCTTTAAAAAATCTTACTGACCCCAATCTTTTGAATGGTAGTGTATATGAGATCTGGAGAACACAGTCATTTTATAATATGAACATGAAAAATCTGAGCATCATATAAACTTCGTACATTTTGTATCAGACAAACCAAGATTACCACAGACAATAACAAAACTTGCTAATACACTCTCAGCTTGAAATTACATCATAAAGCTAAATACATCAAACTGTTTACAAAAGACGTCTAATGGGCAAATTAGCATTTTGCCTGGGAAGAGGGAAGACAAAATTACTTCTAAACATCTTTAATGAGATACATTCATTAAATACATTCATTATATTCTGGTAAGGGAGGACAGAGTTCTAGCTGAGGGCTTATTACTTGAATGTACGCAAGAGCACTTTTATTATCCAGTCACTGGTCAAACTGAGTCATTCATTAATATGCATCCACTGTATTTGTTAAAGGAAATACACTGCATGGAAATACATCATGAGCCCAATCAATTGTAACCCAATTTGGGAGTGTGTTCAGTAAAAGAACAGCAGTTGGCCCTGAGAAAGCGGCAGGCCACATCCATCGTCTTGGATCAGCCAAGCGGTGTGAGGTTAATCTGTCTGACTCCAGTGGAGCCACTGACGTCATTCCATTTTCCTAGCATTCCTTCCTTTCTCCTGTAATCAAACTCAGCCTGATATTACAGCTTTTATAGTGCCACCTAGTGCTCAAAAGGACTTTTTGCATGTGACCTTGCTAATACATGCCATTCAAATGGTGGTTATTATTCACTTTTTATGAAGTAGTAATCATACATATAAGACATTTTGTATTGCATGTTACTGCATGTTTCATTTAGACATTGTGGAAATAAGAAAGAAAAAAAAACTACAAATAATAATTAGATAATCACAATAATTGCATTTTATAATCATTACAACTGCTGTAAAACATTTGGATATTAACACTGACTTCTCGTTTTAAGTAATTTATGAGAAATGCCTTATTCTGTCTGATGGTTCACTCATAATAACTAATTTATAGCCTACTTATTAGTTATTACACTATTATAATACAATTGTGGTCAACATTTCTGAGATTCAGTGCATCACCGTGCTGCTAGAGCGTGTTTATAATAGATAAACTTCTTGTGTGTAAACCAGCCCTAACTATATATATAAAGCACAGCTCACACTGAAGTAAATTTCAATTTTTTTGGTCAGCGTGTGAGTTTGTGTGACTAGCTTAAACATGAGCGAAATTTGACTGAGGAATTTTTTCGCCATTGCACGAAACTATAGCAAAATTATTGCACAAAAGAAGCAGCCCAGAAGTTCACTGTGAAGTTTGTTTGACTCGTGTGTCCGCAGCTCACCTTTAATATAACTGCCAACCAACCAGACTCCAGCGCAGGTTACCACGGTAACTGCAACCCAGACATTTGTTGAATCAGTAGTGATAAACTGTATAATTTGTTGTTATGTCTAATATGAGGGGCTCCATCAAATGCCCCCTTTTTTTTTGATGCAGCCCTGAGATCAAAGATAAACAGTGAACAACAGTGTGCTTGATTTCTATTGTCGTTCTTCACTCTCTACATGATGTAGATGTTCCCTCAACTCTTATTCTTCCCCCAGGGACTGCATATCTAGATCCATGCAAGGTTACTAATACTCTTCCAATCAGCTCTCACTCCTGGCTTTTGTTTGTCTCACTGTCACTGACAGAGAGTGTGAGTCACATTGAGGAACTCGTGGAGCCCCTAAGCGACAGAGGCAGCTGGGAACATAAGCCTCTGGATGCAATAAGCAAAGAACAAGCAGAAAGAGAGAACAACTCTTAACCTCACAGCACTCACAGGGTCAGTGGCTCTTAATATTCCAGTAATGGGAATCATGCATCAAAAACAAATTAATCAACAACAGCGCTAATGAAACATCCTGTTTTCCAAGAGGCTAATCAACACCGTGGATGTTCCTCTGCAGAAGCAGTGGGGAATGTACATACTTGTTGATGTAACACATTGAATGTGTTTAAAGCAACAGCAACATCTAAACTCGTACCTGAAGGGAGAGTTTAAATTGAACCTGTAAAGAATATATTAGCACATTGTATTCCCGTGGCTGCTTCCTGTTACATTAGGACATTTCATGTCTAATAGTCCATGTAATTCATGATATGAAGAATACAATAAATTATGTAAAGTTCAACTACAAATCAAACTTCAGTTATAATTTACTCCGCCTCATTTAAATGTTACATTTCCAACACACTCTCATAGCAGTTTGTAACTATTTTAATTTTTGACGAATTAGTGCCAAATTCATGTGAATTTGTATGATGTTATCAAAAAGTTTTCATACAATCTTCTTACACTCCACAGATGGTTAGGTTTGGACTCTCATGCTTAGTTTTGTTGTTGTTGTTTGTTTTTATCAAAATCATACATTTTCATTTGAATCAAACTGTACAAATTCATCCAAAAATTCCAACTCATAAAATTTACCACTGGGCGGGCTTATAATAAAATTTGGTGGTTTTGGCATTCAGTTCTGTCAAAGTCGATCCAACTTTGCGTGGGGATATAAAAATGTGGAAGTCAGATCTTTACTTTTAACAAAAGCCCTAAAGCTGTCAAAAGTCTGCCAGATGATGTAAAATGACACTTTTTGCTGACAAATAAACAGGGATTTCTGGTTTCTGGGTAACATGGAGAAAAACATTTTCATATTGAAACAAATGCTGGTTGAAATCCGTCAAACTTATCCTTCAAGTTTTCTCATGAGATCAGGTTGGACTTTCTTTTTTTTCTGCAGACATGTCCTCAAACCTGGCCAAGCACAAAAAGATTTTCAGTTCATATTTTGGTCTGTTCCTCACACAAAACTCTCATATGACTTCAGAGGACTTGAAATCAGGAACATAAATTGTATGAACTACTTTAATAATATGTTTAATGTTGTTATTTGGACATTTTGTGTTCCACAGATGTGATAGAATGACTTGAGGGTAAACAGATGGCAGGCTTTTACTGATCTTTTAATTCAATGCCTGGTATTTGAGGACTTTACATATGAAAATGAATCTTTACCCCAAAGGCTAAACATATCCCTCTAACATGCATGCATGATGTGATATTTAAAATCCACCTACATCTGAAGACATTTTGACATCATTCATATCAAGTGGCCCAGAAAATTCTGCACAATTCAACAGTGTTTCTTTGAATAGGGTAGTTGACAAATGGTCATAGACATTTTCCAAAATCATGGTTTTAGGTTAAAATATACATATTTCTTTGGTTTTAGAAACGATGGTTGGCAACCATTTATTTTCCAACGTTTTAATCAGATTTTTGATGTCACTAGATCATTTCAATCAACTTCAGAATGACAAATACATTTTTAAAATATAAATACTTTATGTACTTTCTCATAGGACATGAAAACTATATGCACAATAATTACAATGTCACTTCTTCAAGGTACACATATTATTGGTTTATAAATTGGAATCAAACCCATGGCCTTGGTGTTGCTTTACTGTTTGAGCTGCAGAAGATTTTATGCACCACTTTGTGAAACAATAATTGGTGACCAAATTAAAGGGCATTATACAATTCATGACCATTACATGACTCATGATCATTTTTGAAGGTTCCCCTATATTTCATATCATGACAATTTCCACATTTTACTGGAGAGAGGGAAAAAGGGCTGCCCACTAGCATGTTTTTTTTTCTGTTTTTCCACATCAGATCCTGTCATTTTCATCACATAATCTACATCACATTAAGTCAAGAACCTGTGGGTAGTTCTCCACATCTCTCCAGCAATCACTTCTTCACTATTTCTACTCTAGAACTAGTTGTACTCTCTGCTAGCTCTTCATCCCTCCTTCCCTCTGTCCTCCATTCTTACATCATGTTTCCCATTGCGTCCGGGCGCTTGGCTCGTTGGCAAAGTCATCACCCTCCGTCTGTTCATCCTGCTGACTACAGCACTCTCCCCTTTGAAGTCTTTTTTTTTTTTTTACTAGACAGTCTTCAAATCTTTTTTTATTATTGAATTTACTGTTTTTAGATTTTATAAAAACAATTATAATAATTTGTACATTATTAAAGCCAAGAATTTTTTTTTAAAACATCCACAAATTCAACAAATTGTGTGCATATATTATAAACAGGATAACATTTACATGTTCTTGACTTCAATAATTGGTTCAAAACATGTACTTTTACTTACTAATAAAAAGTAAAATTGTATTAAATAAACAATGAAATGGCCAAAAAAGGCCGTTCTGGATTCTGCTGCTCCCATGATTGAAGCCTTGTGTAAGGAAAATCAACTTCCTGATAAATATCTTTATCTTTCTTTTGGGTCTGTACAATCTTCATTGGCTGCAGCATGAGCCAAGAAGTCTCATGACAAACTAGCGGACAGAGCTGCCAGAGCTTGTCAAGGTTTACTTCAAGGCTAAATCCCTTCTAGAGTGCTGTTCCATATTTAGACTCTTTTTAGAGGCGAATGCAACCCAGGCTCATCGGAAATACATGACTCTGGCTATATTTCTGCAAATCCTGAAATATGTTAATTCAGGTACATTTCTCTGCACTTTTCAAGTGACCGTCCACAAGAGGCACTACAAGCAATGGTATTGTTTAACAGCCCAGTGTCATTAAAAACAACAACAACAACAAAAAAATAAAATAATAATAACATGCCTGTGAGTACATTTTTGCAAAATACAGATTGTGTCAAAGCAGCTTTACAGTGTCAAACAGGAAAATAGTTTTCAATAATGCAAGAGGACAATAGCAAAACAGTAATTTTTTCAGTTAAAGTCATTGTTGATTCGCTGTCATCATCCAGTTAAGCTCTCTTCACAAAGTGTCTGTGCAATCAAGTCAACAATATTGCCAGAATTTAAGCGTCCCCAACTAAGCAAGCCAAAGGCGACAGTGGCAAGAAACCAAAACTCCATTGTGACAGAAATGGAGAAAAAAACCTTGGGAGAAACTAGGCTCAGCTAGGGGGCCAGTTCTCCTCTGCAAAATGTTATTGCATTTCTTTGAATAAGTTTCAAGGCATTTTCAAAGAGAAATGTCCAGTGCCTCATGCAAAATAGTGTGTTTAATTTCTCCCAAACTGTTAAATGTGACTGTGGCAACATTTTAATATGCTGGTTAATGCACATACTACAGCAGTTCAGAGATGAAATGTCTGGTTGTCATGACCCCAGCCTGTGTTCCCCTTTCTTGTTTTTAGGGCTCTTGTTTTGTAATGTGTTTTTGTTCAGTTCCTGTCCCTGTTTACCTTGCCTTGTTTGTTCCCACGTTTACCCTTCATTTGTTGTCATGGTTATTCATTAGCTCCTCCCTCTTTTTACCATGTTACCTGTGTATTTAAACCCCTGTGTTTGCCCTGGTTCTTTGTCTAGTCTTGTCTGTTTACTGGCTGTTGTGTGTTTGGTTCCCTGCTCATGGTTTCTGTCATCCTGGTTCTTGTTAATTACTTCAATAAAGTTAACTGCATTTGGGTCCTCTCGTTTTTGTCCTTGAAACATCAGGCGTAACAGAAGACTAGACCAATATGGATCCAGCAGTTGAGTTAGTCCGCCTGTGCCAAGGTAATCATACCCTTGAGGAGCACATTCAGATTTTCCTGGACATTGCAAATGTTTCTGATCTGCCAGATTATGTTCTCATTAACTTTTTTCTGTTACAGGCTTAACATCCTGCTTAAAGACAAGTTAATCCATGATGCTCCTTGAGGGTCATTCAGTGAATTTCTGGACTATGCATTGTTGTTAAGCAGGTCCCCATTTACCATGGGAGTGACAGACGATGAGGACGCTACCCCTAAACATTTTTTTTAAGCTCTGGTGGCCAAGGAGCTTGATAGATGTCGGATTCCAGCATGCCCTACACTGAGGATCATGAACCCAGTGTTTGTAGTGTCTTCCACTCCTGAACCTCTCTACAAAATGGCTGCCACTCAAGAGTCTCGTCCCGTCATGACCGCTACTCCAGAGTCTCGTCCCGTATCAGCTCTGCCGTGGTGGTCCTAGTCTCTGCTTGCTCTACTGAAGGGGTCTTCAGTCCCATCTACTCCACCTTGGTGGTCCCCAGCTCCGTCATCTCCGCTCTGGTGGTCTTCAACTCTGCCTTGGTGGTCTTCTGCTCTGGGGGGGGGGTCATGATCCCAGCCTGTATTGTCTTGTGTTTTTGTGATGTGTTTTTGTTCCTATTGTTTCCTTGATCACTTCCTTTGTTCAGTTCCTGTTAGCCTTACCTTGTTTGTTCCCATGGTTACCTCTCATTTGTTGTCATGGTTATTTATTAGCTCCTCCCTCTTGTTACCTTGTTAGCTGATTATTTAATCCCCTGTTTTTGCCCTGGTTCTTTGTCTAGTCTTGTCAGTTTACTGGCTGTTGCATGTTTGGTTCCCTGTTCATGGTTTCTGTCATACTGGTTATTGTTAATTACTTAAAACTTATGTTAACATTCTATGGATTTTGAAAGTAACGTACTACCTACACTAAACCTAACCGATAACGTGAGCAATAACAAATGTGAGATAAAAACACACTTGCCCAAGCATCCATGCCATTTTACCTTCTTTCTATGAGGCTTTGAGCTTTTTTGTGGAGTGTTGTGATGTGTTTCATGAGACTCGTACTTGAGTGCTGTGCATTGCAAGTGTAATGCTGTACCGAGCAAGTTTACTATGTCAGAAAATCCATCAATATGGGGCTGATTATGAGATGCAAACATCAAAATGCATTAGTTTAAAAAACATGCAATATGGTAAAAGTGATGTTGCGTTCATAACAAAGTGTTATTCTACCCCCAGGTACTGCACATATACACTGAACAAAATTATAAACGCAACACTTTTGTTTTTGCCCCCATTTTTCATGAGCTGAACTCAAAGATCTAAGACTTTTTCTATGAACACAAAAGGCCTATTTCTCTTAAATATTGTTCACAAATCTGTCTAAATCTGTGTTAGTGAGCACTTCTCCTTTGCCAAGATAATCCATCCACCTCACAGGTGAGGCATATCAAGATGCTGATTAGACAGCATAATTATTGCACAGGTGTGCCTTAGGCTGGCCACAATAAAAGGCCACTCTAAAATGTGCAGTTTTATCACACAGCACAATGCCACAGACATGCAAGTTTTGAGGGAGCGTGCAATTGGCATACTGACTGCAGGAATGTCCACCAGAGCTATTGCCCGTGAATTGAATGTTCATTTCTCTACCATAATATTGTTCACAAATCTGTTTAAATCTGTGTTAGTGAGCACTTCTCCTTTGCCGAGATAATCCATCCACCTCACAGGTGTGGCATATCAAGATGCTGATTAGACAGCATGATTATTGCACAGGTGTGCCTTAGGCTGGCCACAATAAAAGGCCACTCTAAAATGTGCAGTTTTATCACACAGCACAATGCCACAGATGTCGCAAGTTTTGAGGGAGCGTGCAATTGGCATGCTGACTGCAGGAATGTCCACCAGAGCTGTTGCCCGTGAATTTAATGTTCATTTCTCTACCATAAGCTGTCTCCAAAGGCGTTTCAGAGAATTTGGCAGTACATCCAACCGGCCTCACAACCGCAGACCACGTGTAACCACACCAGCCCAGGACCTCCACATCCAGCATCTTCACCTCCAAGATCGTCTGAGACCAGCCACCCGGACAGCTGCTGCAACAATCGGTTTGCATAACCAAAGAATTTCTGCACAAACTGTCAGAAACCGTCTCAGGGAAGCTCATCTGCATGCTCGTCGTCCTCATCGGGGTCTCGACCTGACTGCAGTTCATCGTCTTAACTGACTTGAGTGGGCAAATGCTCACATTCGATGGCGTCTGGCACTTTGGAGAGGTGTTCTCTTCACGGATGAATCCTGGTTTTCACTGTACAGGGCAGATGGCAGACAGCGTGTATGGCGTCGTGTGGGTGAGCGGTTTGCTGATGTCAACGTTGTGGATCGAGTGGCCCATGGTGGCGGTGGGGTTATGGTATGGGCAGGCGTATGTTATGGACAACGAACACAGGTGCATTTTATTGATGGCATTTTGAATGCACAGAGATACCGTGACGAGATCCTGAGGCCCATTGTTGTGCCATTCATCCACGACCATCACCTCATGTTGCAGCATGATAATGCACGGCCCCATGTTGCAAGGATCTGTACACAATTCCTGGAAGCTGAAAACATCCCAGTTCTTGCATGGCCAGCATACTCACCGGACATGTCACCCATTGAGCATGTTTGGGATGCTCTGGATCGGCGTATACGACAGCGTGTTCCAGTTCCTGCCAATATCCAGCAACTTCGCACAGCCATTGAAGAGGAGTGGACCAACATTCCACAGGCCACAATCAACAACCTGATCAACTCTATGCGAAGGAGATGTGTTGCATTGCGTGAGGCAAATGGTGGTCACACCTGATACTGACTGGTTTTCGGACCCCCCCAGTACAGTAAAACTGCACATTTTAGAGTGGTCTTTTATTGTGGCCAGCCTAAGGCACACCTGTGCAATGATCATGCTGTCTAATCAGCATCTTGGTATGCCACACCTGTGAGGTGGATGGATTGTCTTGGCAAAGGAGAAGTGCTCACTAACACAGATTTAGACAGATTTGTGAACAATATTTGAGAGAAATAGGCCTTTTGTGTACATAGAAAAAGTCTTAGATCTTTGAGTTCAACTCATGAAAAATGGGGGCAAAAACAAAAGTGTTGCGTTTATAATTTTGTTCAGTTTAGATTCATGTAAGGTTAATACTCATATGCAAGGAACCATGTGAAAATAAGTATTTATTCATCGATAATCTGCTACTGTAATCATAATTTGTGTGAAAACTAACAAAAGTTGTTGGTGTTTTACTGCCTCTAATGTTAATTTGATCTGGAAAGTGCAGAATTATGTATTTCCAATTAGCCTGATTGAGCCAAATGACTATTGCAGTTGATGTAATAGGGAACGTAGTACAAAATAACCATCTTAAAAACCATATTTAAATGTTGAACCTGAAACACACACAGTAAATTAATGGAATTATGAAAAAAAAAAAAAAAAAAAAAAAAGCTGTGAAAAAAGCACATTCAGCCATATTACAGTATGCTATAGTACATTTTGTATTACCCAGTTTTCCTCTAGGCAAAATGCATAACATGCTGAGAAGAAGTGTATGAAATGAGAAGCTGTGCATTTAAAAAAAAAAATAATAACACAGAGTGGAATTACTGTCCCTGATTTAAAAAGATTTATTTGAAATCCAGTGGGTGTAGAAAAGCATGGGCTAAAATGGATTTAAGCGAATGTGTGTAATCTTTGAAGCAAGATCAAGTTCCATTCCAAGTGATCTTATGCAACAAGTTTATTTATTGTCTCTAATTTGTATAATTTCATGGCAGTACAAACATTTTTAAATCTATTCATAGCTCATTATGATACATTAGTGTATTAGCATTCAAGGTGCAGCAGATTAACTTAAGACATATAAAAATAAACATTGCATGTGAAGAGCATTTCAGGTGGTGGGTATCGGCACTGTGGTGTCTCGCACAAAGTCTCCCACTGTCTCTCTCTCTTTCTCTCAGTTGGCTGAAATCTACATGAGGATATTTACTAGATATAACAGTTACTATGACAACCCAACTGCATCACATCACACCTCTTTATTCTCTCAGTAACTGATGTAGTCTGTTTGTTTTGTGTGCCACACTTTTTCACATCCTTTTGCTCTGGTTTACACAGGAATTAAAGGCATAGTTCTCCCAAAAATGAAAAGTTGTCATATTTTGCTCACCACCAAACTCACAGAAATAAATTACAGTTTAACAGATATTCACATAGAAAACAGCTGTTTTAAACTGAAATAATATTTCTCAATATTACTGTATTGTAGGTGTGGGTAATGTATGCAAAAAATTCATGATATGCTTACTTATGGTTGATAATGATAAAGCACAATATGCACACATGGAATTATAAAAAAAAAAAAAAAAAAAAAAAAGCTGTGAAAAAAGCACATTCAGCCATATTACAGTATGCTATAGTACATTTTGTATTACCCAGTTTTCCTCTAGGCAAAATGCATAACATGCTGAGAAGAAGTGTATGAAATGAGAAGCTGTGCATTTAAAAAAAAAAATAATAACACAGAGTGGAATTACTGTCCCTGATTTAAAAAGATTTATTTGAAATCCAGTGGGTGTAGAAAAGCATGGGCTAAAATGGATTTAAGCGAATGTGTGTAATCTTTGAAGCAAGATCAAGTTCCATTCCAAGTGATCTTATGCAACAAGTTTATTTATTGTCTCTAATTTGTATAATTTCATGGCAGTACAAACATTTTTAAATCTATTCATAGCTCATTATGATACATTAGTGTATTAGCATTCAAGGTGCAGCAGATTAACTTAAGACATATAAAAATAAACATTGCATGTGAAGAGCATTTCAGGTGGTGGGTATCGGCACTGTGGTGTCTCGCACAAAGTCTCCCACTGTCTCTCTCTCTTTCTCTCAGTTGGCTGAAATCTACATGAGGATATTTACTAGATATAACAGTTACTATGACAACCCAACTGCATCACATCACACCTCTTTATTCTCTCAGTAACTGATGTAGTCTGTTTGTTTTGTGTGCCACACTTTTTCACATCCTTTTGCTCTGGTTTACACAGGAATTAAAGGCATAGTTCTCCCAAAAATGAAAAGTTGTCATATTTTGCTCACCACCAAACCTGTATGACTTTCTTTCTTTTGTTGAACACATTTATAGCTAAATACCTGAGCTGCTCTTTCATATAATGAAAGTCAATTGTGCCCTCGACTGCCAGGCATGATTTTCAATGAATACTGACTTAAATTTCATTGTTTTCTTCTCATAAAGCTATTTTATATGAGAACACTTGTGAAAAAGAAATGTGCTAATTACATTAAATGTGCAGTTCTAGTGTACTTCAAATCTTAAAAGGATTTTATAAACCTGTACTTGTAGATAATATTGCTAATATTAATTAAATAAAAGGTCACTTAAGCATACTACGTTGCTGCAATTCTTAGTGCAGTCCATGTGGGCTTGTATAGTGTTTGTTTTTAGACCTGCTGCAGTCATAAACTGTGACTTTGAATAACATTCTCCAAAAAAATGAAGGCAAATCAGAGCAGTGCATTCAATGCATAAAGCAACAAGAAAAACCAAACCGACACCAACCTCAGCTGACCATCAGCCTCGCTGAAGCAGAACTTCTCTTACCTGCCTCTCTGACCCCAATCCGTCCAAAAAGCATCTGTACTGGAAGAGCCATGAATTTGAACCCTATTATCAGTTCAATAATTCATTCATTGGAAATGAAGGTGAGAATTTAGACAGGCAAATGTGCTCTAATGGGAAGTTTGCAGAAGGCAAGTTTAAAATGTTAAGTTGCCATGAGTTAAAGCATTTTTTACCTAGAAATAACTGAAGCCATCATGACACTGACTTCTAATAATTGGCTTTTGTTTCTTTTCCACGTTTGGACAGCAGGTTCAAAATTCCGTAAACAGGTTGGATTGTTTTATGGCAGCAAATTCATTTTATTGAACTGTGCAAAATGATGTGCTTCATTTTATTTTTCTTCTGGGCTATAACCATTTTTAGGTTAATTAATGATCTGCATTCTGCAAATACCTAATATATAAATCACTTATATAACACTTAACTAATTTGTCATTTTAATAGAGGTACAAGTGCATCCTGGCATCACAATAAATTATTAAATATTACATTTAATAACATTTAAAAGTAAGTTATTAAAAATACTTATTTATTTTTTGTTGTGTATTTTTGGCGTACAAGCATCCGTTTCACCAATCTTTCGACTTCTAACAACCTGGAGAGGAAAGATCCTGCTGTGATTCAAGCTGATTCAAGCCAGAATCAGTGTGTGACACCAGTGCTGTTGCCCTTGCCAAGAGCTCATCTGTTCTTCAGGCCACATCCGTTCCGTTCTGTGACAGGTGTGATTCCAGCACTAATGTGAGAGCTCACCTTTACGTGCCACTGAGACAAGTGTCTTATGCACCTGTTTGTGAGAGAAGCTTTTATATATTCCTAGACAAATACAACAATGTAT
The DNA here is from genome assembly GCF_001515625.1 of Sinocyclocheilus rhinocerous. NCBI lineage: Eukaryota > Metazoa > Chordata > Actinopteri > Cypriniformes > Cyprinidae > Sinocyclocheilus > Sinocyclocheilus rhinocerous. The sequence goes on along the minus strand of NW_015635599.1, from coordinate 36,573 downwards.
GCAAACTTTAAAATGCAGCCTACCTAAAATTAGCCAGGAAAATGTAAATATACCTAAAGCAGGCATAACGTCACATTGGAATTATAAGGTTCTGCCATTTTTGTCAAAATTGGGTTATTCACATATTCTTATTCTGTGACAACTTATTTACATTATGTTTTTTTTTTTTTAGTTGTGTATATTTTGGGACTGATATATGAAAGAGACTTGCTCCCCATATCACTATATGGAATGCAAAAAAATGTTGAAGCTCAATATTTCGAAACTGCTCAGAATGCAGAAAGAACCTTATTCCAAGGTGATGATAACACATTTAACAGTTCATAAATGTCATGGGGTATAATCCCATAAAATGGCATTGATTGGACACTGGGTGGAAGCCCAAAATTCTGCGTGATGATTGGCCAACTCACAAGTCAGAGGCGGGACCTTAACCTGTGTGGAAATCACGGGAAGCAGAGGATTGATACAGTGACAAATAGAGAAATATAATTTTTATGACTCACTTATATATAAATAAAATATGTTTGTGACTACAAATAACTTCAACATAAATGTAAAGTTTTTTTTAGCTCTTTAAATGACAGAACTAGATTATGGAAGTTCAACAATTATTAAGTATCACCAACTAGTGAAACCCACCATCATATGTACAAATGTTAGTGAGAAGACCAAAGCACACGCTGAATGCATCACTGTTACACATGTTAGATGTTTATATTTCCATAAAGCGTGGGGAAATTTGTTATATTACTGCATACTGTGAAGGATTTTATGGTAATAGTGTATAATACGATGATAGGAGTTATAATTCATTAATAATAATTCATTACATTTATATAGCGCTTTTCTAGGCACTCAAAGCGCTTTACTTTGTTAGGGGTATCCTCATCGTGAGTTGTGAACATGAGTTGTGAACGTTAGCGTTTTAGACAACTTTATAGCAGATAAATTAATCAGCTTAATTCAAAGCCAAATACATTTATTAAGTATTTCAAAGGGGCGGTTTCTTCATTAGGGTGATAAGGCGGCGCACCACCAAAGTGTGAAAGGGAGGGATTTTTTCTATTACATTCAACAACAGTGTTACTCTAGCTGTCACTGTTTTATGCTGTGTGCACACCAAATGCGAAGCGAATATTCTCATCGCGTTATTACTCGCGGGATGTATTTCGTGTCACTCACGTGAATAAAAATCATCGCGTATGCTCTCCTCCATTTTCTGATACAACCAGACGTGTCAAACTGGTCATGTCAATAGGCACTTCACTGATTGGCTTGCGTGACAACGCGTCATGCGAATTTCCCGCTCTAGTTTAAATTTGTCAACTTGCGCGGAAGACGCGATTGAGAATATGGCGCGTTTGCGCCCAACCCAGAGCAAATTAGCATCTATTGGCATCTTTGCATTGACTTTGTATCTACTTACGCAAATAATTAAATTCAATCTAGCTCAGTCCCAGGAGTTGGTTTGCAAACACAGGGAGCAGGTCCTTTCGCACCTGGCCCGGTTGGGACTTCAGGTCAACTGGGAGAAGAGCAAGCTCTCCCGTGCAGAGCATCTCTTTTCTCGGTGTGGAGTTGGACTCAGTCACCATGATAGTATGTCTCTCTCAAGACCGTGCTCAGTCAATGCTGAATTGCTTGAGTTTGTTCAAACACAAGACAGCGGTTCCACTGAAATACTTTCAGAGTCTCCTGGGGCAAATGGCATCCGCAGCCGTGGTTACACTGCTTGGTTTGATACTTATGAGACCACTACAGCATTGGCTTCAGAATCGAGTCCCGAGATGAGCATAGTGCCACAGCACAAATCGCGTGGCTATCACGCCAATCTGTCACCGCCTCTTCAGCCCTTGGTCGGACCTTGTGTTTCTATGGGCAGGAGTTCCCTTAGGCATTGTCCAGGCATGTTGTTGTCACAACTGACACTTTCAAGACAGGCTGGGGCACCGTGTGCAACGGGCATGCAGTTTCGGGATCATGGATAGGACCTCGCCTGCATTGGCACATCAACTGCCTGGAGTAACTGGCTGTGCTACTGGCCCTGAGGAGGCTTCGGCCATTGATTCAGGGCAAGCACGTGTTAGTCCGAATGGACAACACCGCGACAGTGGCGTTTACAAATTGTCAGGGCGGGATACGCTCTAGTCGCATGTCTCAACTCGCCATCTCCTCCTTTTGGAGTCAGGCGACCTCAATCGTGCAGCTGATGCACTTTTGCGATGGGTCACGCTCCGTGGAGAATGGCGACACCAACCCCAGATGGTCCAGCTGATATGACGTCGATTCAGTGAGGTTAAGGTGGACATATTTGCCTTCCAAGAATCATCCCATTGCACCCTGTGGTACTCCCTGACCGAGGCTCATCTCGGCACGGATGCACTGGCGCACAGCTGGCCCCAGGGTCTACGCAAGTACATGTTTCCCCCAGTGAGCCTCATTGCACAGACCCTGTGCAAGATCAGGGAGGACAAAGAACAAGTTTTGATGGTTGCCCCCTTTTGGCCCAACTAGATTTGGTTTTCAGAGCTCATGCTCATGGCGTCTGCCCCTACCTGGCGAATTCCCCTGAGAAAGGACCTCCTTTCTCAGAGGCAGGGCGCAATCTGTCACCCACACCCAGACCTCTGGAACCTCCATGTCTGGTCCCTGGATGGGACGAGCAGGAACTCAGAGAACTACCTCCCGCAGTGGTAGATCTCTCAGGCTAGAGCCCCCTCTACTAGGCAGCTCTATGCTCTGAAGTGGTGCGTTTTCACTACGTGGTGTTCTGCCCGAGTCGAGGACCCACGGAGGTGTGGTCTTGGGTCAGTGCTTTCCTTTTTACAACAAGGTCTTTAAAAGCGCCTGTCAGCCTCCAGTCTGAAGGTCTGTGTGGCTGCTATGGCAGCAAACCACGACTTCGTGGATGGCAGGTCTTTGGGAAAGCACAACCTGATAGTTAGGTTCCTGAGAGGCACCCGGAGAGTAAATCCTCAGAGACCACGTCTTATCCCCTCTTGGGACCTTTTCTGTGGTCCTGCAAGTTCTGCATAAATATCCACTTGAACCTTTGGAATCAGTATAGCTTAGCGCTCTCTCTCTGAAGATGGCCCTCCTGATTGCGCTCACATCTCTCAAGAGGGTGGGGGACCTACAGGCCCTCTCAGTTAGTGATTTGTGTCTAGAGTTCGGGCCGGACTGCTCTCACGTTGTCTCAAGACCCCGGCCTGGATATTTGCCCAAAGTTCCCATTACTCCCTTCCCGTTATTGTCACAGCGCGGTCAGGAAAGACACCGTGTAAACAAGGGGTTTGGGTCCAAATGCAGGTTTATTTACTGCAGGGGAAAACAAAGGTAAAAACAGAACATAAACAGAGCTAAGACTCTGAAACACAGGCTTAGAACAGATACAGGAATCTGACGCAATGCGGCCACCTCTGGCTGCGTCAATCCACGAAACCACAATTAACACTCGTGAAACAAACATTAATCATCCGCGCCCAGTGGCGTGGGGAAGGCGCATAAATAGTCCTCATGATGGGCCACAGCTGTGTGAGAGTGAGTGTGTGCACAGGTGTGTGGAGTGAAGGTGATGGAGTCCCGGATGGGCGACGGCTGTGTGTGTGTGTGAGTGTGTGCCCAGGTGTGTGGAGTCAAGGTGACGGAGAAGGAGTCCGGGAGGATGGGAGATGGCGACCTCTGGTGGTGAGAGGGAGAACACCAGACGCCAGCCCCTGACAGTTATAGACTTTATAGAAAATGCTTTAAACAAATCTGACTTTTATTTTTTCCTCACATTTTTTTTTGCTGTTGCACTGTATACATAAATTGTGAATTATGAAAATTTAAAAAAAAATGTTTTAATTTATCTTGAAAAAAATCTTGCAGAAAATATAATTGTGTGAGAATCATCCTCAAACTTAATCTTGAACTTGCTAAAAACCATTATCTTTATTTAAAATGTTTCAAGTCTTGAATGTTTTTCCTTTGGTAATACTGAGATAAATCATACTGGGATGTATGCTAAAATTGTTGGACGTGGCGCCCTACCTAGAAAATCTTCCACCAGCCACCATTGTATTTCAAAGTGACGTTAATTAAAGATGTGCACTAGTTAACGTATTCAACTAATTTTATGCATTATTTTACACAGCTCTGCAATCATCATTTCGATGCAGCAAATCCACACAGCTCTTCAAGTGCACCCCATTTGTGTGGGTAGTGCTCTTAATGGAATAGTTCACCTAAACTGAAAATTGTCATAATTTATCCACTAGCATATCTTTCTTCTTTTCTCAGCAGAACACAAAATAAGATCATTTAACTTGTCAACCGTTTTTAAGGCATTTTTCAAATGCTCTGTCATTTTTAACACTTCCTCATACATATACATCTGCTTATCTTTCAACATGAGAGAACATTTGTTTCCCATCTTTTATTTTAACTCTATGAATATGCAGTATATCTGAAAAGAAATGAATTAGTGAGTGTGCAATTAAAATTCAACTGACAAAATATTCACCTATACCAAAAAAAAAAAAAAAATGGGAGGCCAATAGGAAGTTGATATTAGAGGGAAGTTGGATTATGTTTAATGTCACCTTTGAATGGGCCTGTGTGCCACATGATCCAACCCATTCAACAAAGTTTAGACACACCACTAGTCATGAACTACTTGGGCCTTATTTGAAGGTGTCACTGTCATGTTTGGATTGCCTGTAGTACAGAATACTTTTTGGCAAGTTTTTGAATCTTTTTAATTACGTAGTACGTGGTGTAGTGATGTTCTTGAGATGTTCTTTACACAGTGTGTGAAACTGTTGCTTGTGAGAAAATAGAAATGGCTGAGAAGTATGATGCTGTAGAAATTTCTGCTGTACAAAAGGCAATCAAAAGGAATATCCCAGGTTAATAAAATGGGTTTAATGCACCTACAATAAATGGGGCAAGTGTACAGGAAGGTTCACACACACATATATATATAAATATATATGATAAATATAAATATATATATATATATATATATATATGTATTTGTTTTTTTTTCACATATGTGAATTAATCGTAAAGTTGTCATTTGAGGAGCAATGACTTTTGGATAAATTTATAGTTATAGTATTCCTGGAGTTAACAATATTGTGAACCTTAACAGCAGAATACTGTAACAGAATGCTATTTTGGTTTACATGGTCTTGATATAAATTGAGAAATTTTATATGATTTTATACAGTTTTATATAATATGTATTCTGGTATTCTGGTGTTGAATAGTTTCCCTATAGACCCTCATTGCAAGTGCATTCCTGTAACCATATGTTTTATATTACCCTTTTTAAAATTGTTCTCGAAAGTCTATGCAATCTAAGTGTTTCTTTTTTTAAATTCTATTAATGGTGCGATTTAAAAAAAAAAAAAGATTATGGCACATGACGTTTTAACCCTAGTCCTGTTAGCCAGATTTAAGTATATAAGATGCACATTAATGGAGACAAACACACAAGCACACACACACAAAACCTTCAAGATGTTCCCAAATGAGATTACTTCTACACTTACCTCCATTTACAGCTTCTTCACTATTATTGACTCAGATGTCAAGATCGGTAATGCTTAGAAGAGTTGCTTTGCATAGCTCAATAATGTAAGCGACGGCCTGCAATAGAATTTAAATTTCCCTTGCAGTAATGGCACTAAAGGGTCGTGTGAACAATTTAGCCAATCAAATATTTATATAAATATTTTTTTCATTAACCTGTCATTGAACATTTAGATCAATGCTGTTTGGCTAATTTTCATTCAAGGCCAATTTTAAAAGGTATTTCTTGTCCATCAAGGTTGCATAATATTTGCTATTGTGGTGCAGGATGATCTTACACTTGGAAACACATTTGAAGGTGAATGTTACCTCAGGATTTTTAAATAGCACGTTGAGTGTTCTTTCAGTTGTTGATGTTTTTTGTGGATTCTTACATTTCAAGTTGACCTTTAAGCAAAGAAACTATATATTTGAAAAGTCCTAACAGTGTCCTAACACTGCCTCAGGACATTTATGAAAATGGAAAGTGGAAAGAGAAAAAGGCAGAGAAACCATTTTTGATTTTTGTTCAACTGAGTTTATTTCCAAAAGGCACTCACTACATTGAATGTAATTTTTTTTTCACATATGTGAATTAATCGTAAAGTTGTCATTTGAGGAGCAATGACTTTTAGATAAATTTATAGTTATAGTATTCCTGGAGTTAACAATATTGTGAACCTTAACAGCAGAATACTGTAACAGAATGCTATTTTGGTTTACATGGTCTTGATATAAATTGAGAAATTTTATATGATTTTATACAGTTTTATATAATATGTATTCTGGTATTCTGGTGTTGAATAGTTTCCCTATAGACCCTCATTGCAAGTGCATTCCTGTAACCATATGTTTTATATTACCCTTTTTAAAATTGTTCTCGAAAGTCTATGCAATCTAAGTGTTTCTTTTTTTAAATTCTATTAATGGTGCGATTTAAAAAAAAAAAAAGATTATGGCACATGACGTTTTAACCCTAGTCCTGTTAGCCAGATTTAAGTATATAAGATGCACATTAATGGAGACAAACACACAAGCACACACACACAAAACCTTCAAGATGTTCCCAAATGAGATTACTTCTACACTTACCTCCATTTACAGCTTCTTCACTATTATTGACTCGTCAGTCAAGATCGGTAATGCTTAGAAGAGTTGCTTTGCATAGCTCAATAATGTAAGCGACGGCCTGCAATAGAATTTAAATTTCCCTTGCAGTAATGGCACTAAAGGGTCGTGTGAACAATTTAGCCAATCAAATATTTATATAAATATTCTTTTCATTAACCTGTCATTGAACATTTAGATCAATGCTGTTTGGCTAATTTTCATTCAAGGCCTATTTTAAAAGGCATTTCTTGTCCATCAAGGTTGCATAATATTTGCTATTGTGGTGCAGGATGATCTTACACTTGGAAACACATTTGAAGGTGAATGTTACCTCAGGATTTTTAAATAGCACGTTGAGTGTTCTTTCAGTTGTTGATGTTTTTTGTGGATTCTTACATTTCAAGTTGACCTTTAAGCAAAGAAACTATATATTTGAAAAGTCCTAACAGTGTCCTAACACTGCCTCAGGACATTTATGAAAATGGAAAGTGGAAAGAGAAAAAGGCAGAGAAACCATTTTTGATTTTTGTTCAACTGAGTTTATTTCCAAAAGGCACTCACTACATTGAATGTAATGGTTGCACAAGATACTGCAGATACTGCGAACAGCAATTTACTAGCATGTGCAGCCTGAAGTATAGCTCAAACATGGACATTTCAAAGTCTCAAGAAACATGTTTGTGGTACAATCAATACCATAGCATTATAACATATTAGCACGATAGCATGCTTTAGGGACCCATGTCTTTAAATTGTTTTGAATTTTCATAGCTTTTTTCTTATTACAGATATTCAGTCCGTTGCTGCATTCGCTCTAGACTATTGCAAACATGAAAACAGTTATTAACATTAGCTCAACAACAAGCATTTTGCTGCAGCTGTAGATGTGTGTATGTGTGCGTTAACGAGTTGGTGGGAATGAGGTACCGATACGTGTGTCTGCCTCAGGGAGTTTTCATTAGTACAGTCAGCAAGACAACAATCCCATCAGACAAAGTGGTATTTGGTTTCAACACAAACACACAAACAAATATGTCAGACACTCCCAGGCGATTAGCACAACATTATTTAGTGGTTTCAAAAGTCTAATCCAGAAACATTCTGGAAAAGAAGAGACAATAATTGTAAACCAAAGACAGAAACTTGTAAAAAGTGCAAAATTTAAAAACATTGTGAGATTTGCTCATGTACAGTTGGTATTTTCAAACAAAGGTTTTCTGGCAAAGAAAAAAAAAAACCTTCGTAACATTTTCCTGTCAATCCTAAATGGAACTGCGCCCTAAACTTTTATAAAGCTAAAACGGTAGTATGCCATATACATCTTTCATTCACATGTACAATGTCTAGTAGACTTCAAACAAGTTTCAAACTAATTTAAAATGCTACCCTAATCATTCACAAATCAATGTAACATTTTGGTAATGTTGTGTATTCTGAGTGGTAATTAAAGGTGCAGTAAGTGATTTCTGAGAAACGCTGTTGATATTTGAAATGACCAAAACAGACACACCCCTACCCAAAAGGATCACATCCTATCTTGATAGCTCCGCTCCCAAATTTACAAACATGCTATACATCAGGCACCAGCCCCATCATGAGTGGACACGCCCCTTACTAGTGATTGGTTACAAGTGTGATGCTCGGTCCGATCCACTTTCAACAGCGTTTCTCAGAAATCACTTACTGCAATTATAAGCATCAAGACAATAGCTGTGTTTCTATTACCCTTCAAATTGTGCAAATTGAAACTGCGAATTGAAAATCCGCCCAATGGAAACACATCAGTTTCGCAAAAATTCCCATATATCTAAAAAAAAAAAATGTACGTCCGCATACGGTGGTTTTTCAAAAAAAGGAGTATTTTGCAAAATTGCAATGGAAATATTTTTTTTTTTCGCGCATTCATCTCTGATTAAAAATAATGGCTAGTGCTGTGGCTACGATATACGTAAACCTAGCAACATCTGTTGGCATGACTTATCGGGAGAGGAAAAAATTAAGTTTTAGTTGCATAACATTGGTTATTGGAAACACCGTCATTTCGCAATAGTTTTTTTATCGACATTTTTAAAATGTCGCAAAAGTTTTGGGCAGATCTCTAATGGGAGCGCAGCTAATGACTTGAAGGGACAAGACGCCCAAAAATGGAAAATGCCATCAACATGGGTTTTTTTTGGATTTCACTGACTTTAATTGTATAGTCAAAAACATTTGAAACACTTGAGTTCTGCAGAACACAGAGTCAGAACACAAGTCATACAGGTTTGGAGCAAAATTTTTTGGTGAACTATACCTTTAAAGGAAATAAACAGATACGTTCAGTAGTTTGTGATTAAACTCTACTAGACATTCTGCCTTACATGATGTCTACCATTTATGGCTTCTCTTCCGTCCCATTGTCATAAAATTTCAAACTATGAAAACAGTACTGTGTGGCAACAGCTTTAGATATTTCATGAGAGCACAGCAAATTTTATGTCAGACATACCGTACAATTGAACAATTACAGTAGGACTACAAGCCCTGAGATTTTTAGGTTAACTTCATAAATCTGGATCACATATTGATGCACTTAACTTGTTTTACAGGACAGTAGAGCTCCGTGCATATACAACCTGTCACCAATTTAACATGGTTTCTTCATATTCAAAGAGTTTTATCACCTTTGATCATGGGGGATTCATGTCTCTTGGTAAGTTTCTCCATTTTGAATGGGTGGAAAATCTTGACAAACATTGTTTTTGAGCAGTTATGCTTCTTGACAAATGACCTTGAAGTACAGTCTGGCAGAAAGTACATTGAAAGTGCAACACTTTCAGTCACACTTCAAACAAACCGCCAATGTAGCTTGCTACGGATTTTTCGTTTGTTGTCAAGGATGTTTGGATAGATTCTTTCCAACTTATACAAGCATTTTTCAGTGGTCTGAAGAAGAGAACGAGCTGTTTTCCAGTGCTGCTACTGTCGCCATATTTCCATTATCAAGTTATCAGGACACAGTGAACAGATAAATGAACAGCAGAAATTGAGATTCTCACATCTCAGCTCAGGGTAAGGGCTAAACAAGGCACTTTAGGCTTATATAATTTTTCTACACGGTTCCCTCTAGGGCTCCATCTGCAAATGGAACTCCTTGTCTTCAAGTTTTATCTCGTTTTCTTCCTCTTTGGTCTGTGGTGGTAGAGGCATGAATCCGTTTTGTTTATTGGGGCTCTGCACAAAGAGAGGTAAGTTGGTCAGACTGGTGTTGACCTCTTTCTCAAGCTCCTCATCCTCGTCCTCTGCCTCTTTCTTCTCCTCATCCATTGTGGGAGTATTACAGGTGAAGGAATCTAAGGCTTTCCGGCCGTCGTCTGGGATGTTCTTTCTCAACTCTTTGTGCTTGTTCCGCTTGGCTAGTTTTGTGACTGAACCAAGGCGGTTGAAAATGTTATCTTCAGAGTACGCCTGGCTTGGGTCGCTCCGTCGATGCTCATTCTGCTCAACTCGTAGACGTAAGTTGTTGAGCTTTGTGTCGATGCTCTCCTGGGAGGATGTCTTGTAATTAGTGGTGTCCAGGCTATTGAAGGCAGCTCGATGTTCAGGGGACAGCATGTCTAGGGAATGGGCCCGCTGGTCGAAACCCAGCTGCCTGCGCTCCATACTGCGAATGGTGGCGGCCCTCTGCAGTTTGTCATGAACTTCCACACTGAGTCGACGCCTGGTCTCACGGAACTCTGCTCGAACATTGGCCTTCCATTCAGCGGCGTGAGCCTTAATCTCACCCACCTTTAACCAGATGACAATGGTAAATAAACCTGTAACCCTTTAGTTATCCATGCAAATAATTGTTTGAACTTTGTAAGAGTTAATGATGTATGTTCAGGGGACAGCATGTCTAGGGAATGGGCCCGCTGGTCGAAACCCAGCTGCCTGCGCTCCATACTGCGAATGGTGGCGGCCCTCTGCAGTTTGTCATGAACTTCCACACTGAGTCGACGCCTGGTCTCACGGAACTCTGCTCGAACATTGGCCTTCCATTCAGCGGCGTGAGCCTTAATCTCACCCACCTTTAACCAGATGACAATGGTAAATAAACCTGTAACCCTTTAGTTATCCAAGCAAATAATTGTTTGAACTTTGTAAGAGTTAATGATATGAGTGCCCACAATTAAGAAAAGGAAAAATGCATGCCAAATACTTGGAATGTAGTCTTTGTGTTGATGTTGGTTTAATACACTTTCATAGAAAAAAAATGTAACCATGATAAACACTAATATTTTCTTGAATACATGTGAATCTTAATGATTATTTTCAAAAAATAAAAATAAAAT
>NW_015635599.1:20901-25485 GCF_001515625.1 Sinocyclocheilus rhinocerous | reverse complement strand
ATGTATATATATATATATATATATATATACACACATTTCAGCCATGTTTTTGCATGTTATTTGCACCACATGACTGATTTTCTGTACAAAAGCTTTTCAGATATTAAAAGCAGTGTTAAAAAAGATTACTATTATTACTAGTATTGTTGTTGTTACAAAGGATTTCATCTTAAGGATTTTTCTTCTTCATTATAATATAGATTTATGCTCATAAAAATATCAAAATAAATTATAATACAGAAATTAAAAACATGTTCATCATATAAGAGAAGTATAAAAGTTATTCTTTGTATAAATGTCATGTTTTGTGAGTATTTCTGAGTAAATCGATTAGTGTCACATCACGTCATTGATCATTACATCATATTTGGAAGTAGAAAATTTAGCAGGATTACTCATGGTAAATGTAATGCTAACAAAAGTCTCACCTCCATTTTTGTCTTTTTAGAAAGTACCCTGAGCCAGTCTCCAATCATGCTTAGAACTGCAGCAAAGTAAGCCATTCCAACCAGGATCCAGAACCACACCAGCGGTTTGTACCATTCACGGTACTCTATTCTTCTATTGCCTCCTGAAAGAGATTGCAAGAGATGTATAAATGACACTTTCATTTCAGAGGTGGGAGCATTTGATTGTATTTTAAATCTACAAGCACGCCTTTTGAGGCACACATCAAAACCTCCTGCCAATTTCATGTAAGCTATTTCCTGAGAACTGCAATCAGACTAGCTCGGTTTTTCTTGACAATTCATGGTGTCTGCCAGTAGAGAAGCTTCAGAAAGACAATAAATTGCTTTTATATGGACTGTGTTTTATTCAAGTACTAAATGGAAACAAAGTCAATAATGAAATCCAATCAACTGCGTAGGTAAATTTCTTCCCTCCAGCCATTTTGCCTAACAAAGCAAACCAAAAGCCACTAGACCTGTTCCTTGACAGAAACTAAACTCCACAAGAAACTAAATGTCAAATGATCATTTGACAATGACAATTTCAAGACTTTCAGAAATAAAAATGACAAAATTCTACAAGTCTACTGTTAGACATGGTTCATGGATAAATTAAACTAGTGAGAAGTATAGGGTATAGGGAAGTATAGGGAAGTGAGGGTTTTTCCCCATTAATTCCAAATGCTGTCCGTACCTGCAACATAATCTCCGATCCCAACAGTCGTCAGTGTGATCACTACGAAATAGATCGCCTCCAGCCCGGTCCATCCTTCAATATGCTTGAAGATGATGGCTGGTATGGTGACGAAGAGGATGCAGCCAGCCAAGATGAAGAGCAATGTAGAGGCCACTCGAATCTTGGTCTGGCTTATTTGATTGTGTTTGCGCTGGGGGGGGGGGCGATACAGACAAAAAGCAATATCAACATGAAAGATGAAGCGACATCGTACAAGAGCCATTCTTAGTCACGCAAACAGCATGACTTCATTGCCAGCAGCGGCTACATGTGGCACAAGAAGAAATTTCGTGACTTTGTGAAGGTGGCATGTGTTCATTAGCTCTCTGATGGGCCTAATGATGATCTGAATGAGACTGATTAGCTCTAATGAGGTGTGATCTCAACCCGTACTGCAGATGCCGCTGTCTCAGCATGCTGGAGCCTGCTGCTATCAGGAGCCACAGTTCTGTGTTTATTACCTCTGCTGTGCAGGGTCTGACTAAACTACTACAAACAAGTGCTGCGATATTCCTAATACCTTCCAGGAAGTCATGAAAAGAAGTGACCTTGCATACTCTAATGTGATAAACCTGTCACTTGAAATGCTAATTGCCATGGTAAACATTTAGCATATTAGCATATTAGAACATTTAGCATTAAAATACATTGTTAGTTTAATTTGTTAAAATAAATACCATATAGTTTGATTTTGTTATCTATGAAAGCCCTACGATGCAGTGTATTACAATGTATTGTTAAGATCACTACTTATTAGGTTATTTCAAAATGCAAAAACATTTTTTTTAGGATCATAACATTGTTCTTGACATCTTGGTCCTATTCAGAAGATGATTAATTACTTAAATGTTTAAATAAATATAGAATTGTATAAATATAACATTATAAATGTGAAAAAAATAAATCAAGAAGACAAATCAATAAATAAAGTTTCCATTTACTACTTGAATTAATTAAAGAGAAAGTATATGATTTGGAGTCTGTTCTTTTGCACCATCAAGAATAATGACTGTGTCTTAATGTAAGTTCACAGAACATTACGTAATGTCTCTGTGTTGTTGCTGTTTTTTTTGTTTTTTTTTACCTTGTGGTGAAAAAGAATATCATGCATCCATGCAATAATTTAAAATACATCTTATAAAAAAAAAAAAAAAAATAGAAAATGTGTTGAACAGAAGCACACTAAAAACGAAATAGATTTTAAAACTCTAACCATCATACACTTCCTGAAATAGTAACAAAGTTTGTTTCAGAGAAAAACACTACCAGACTTTCAAGTCATTCTGAACACAAAATATTCAACCAGAAATATGAGCCTCGTTGCTAGGAGATGCATGAAAAATGAAAACAATACAGTATGTGCTCTAAAATCAGCTCAAAATATCAAACATGTTTGATATCCTCTAACTGGATGGAAACCGAGTCTGAAGCTAAAAATATCGGAGTCTGTGCCCACCGTACACTATGTAATTTGTGTAAGTCTGTCAACTCTGACTGCACGGACTGGCTCTAAATTTCTGCAACTAACGTAACATGTCCAGACTGCAAATCAGGGCAAAAATGGGCAAAAGTCATGTAGTGTATTACAGCCTTTACAAGGGTACCTTACCATAGAGCCTATTAAACAGATTGTGCATCTAAACTTGAAATGCTAATTGCCATGGTAAACATTTAGCATATTAGAACATTTAGCATTAAAATACATTGTTAGTTTCATTTGTTAAAATAAATACCATATAGTTTGATTTTGTAAACTCGATGTAGTGTATTACAGCCTTTACAAGGGTACCTTACCATAGAGCCTATTAAACAGATTGTGCATCTATCCCTCACAGCCTTGTTTTCATTAACCCTAGGTTTGTGCTCCACAGTTCACTTACCCTGAACATTTTCTCCACTTTAGCAATGCTCTTCACAAAAATAGTCCCTAGTTGATCACCAACACCAGCCAAAAGAAAGCCAAAGAGTGGGATGCCAAATATTGCATAAAGGATGCAGAAAATCTTCCCACCCTCTGTTCTTGGAACGATGTTGCCATAACCTTAAAAAGATAAGAGAGTAATGGTGTAAATTAAGACGCAGTTGAAAAGCAAATTAACAACTGTATATTCCATGTGACATATGAAGGATGGGATGCAATGAAAATCTGCCATATAATGGTAATGGGATAATTCCATGTGGATAATTACATCGATGTTTAGTTTGTGGCCTATTCAAACCACACAAAATCAAATGAAAGAAACGTCATAAACGTCTTCTAATCTTGCTATATATAAATCCAGACTCCAATCAGTCTGTTAATTCCAACGGATTCCAGTCAGATATACTTAAATAGGTTAAAAGTGTTTCATAGGAAAATACCTACTGTGGTCCCCGTGGATCAAAATGTGTCTACTGAGAGCATGTAGGAAGGTCTGGCAACTGAAGTGTAAAAACTAATCTTGTTTATGCCTTTGTCCATTGCCCGCTGGATGGCTGAGCCAATGACACTGAGAGTCCTTTCAGCATTTAGATACTAACCTGTATTGCACAACTGCTTCTTTAAGTAATCAGTCACAGGCCCTGGCAGGTAACACAGTGGGCAGCTTATGGACTTCAAATGCATTACATCAAACATCCAATGGAATGTGCCATATAACTGCAAGTAGTGAATTAATGCACCGTGTTTCTGCTGCAGAATGAAACAAAGGCTTTTTACCTCACAATTCTGATAGTTTTTTTTGCCCCGCAATTCTATGTTTATATCTCACAACTTTTTTGTGAGATTGTATTGTGAGATATAAACTTGCAATTTGAGTCTTTTTGCGAGTTTATAACTTGCAGTAAGTCAAAATTGTGAGATAGAAACTCGCAATTCTGAGAATAAGTCAGGATTTTGTTTTGCGTTTCTCCGAGGGAATAAAAAAAAGGTAATTGCAACTTTGCTTATATAGCATTTATATCTCGCAATTGTGAGTTATCATTTAGTAATTTTGACTTTTTTTTCTCAGAATCGCGCAATTCGGGGTTTATAACTTGCAATTCAGAAATTTTTGTGATTAAAAAAATCTGAATTATGAGGAAAAAAGTTTAAATTATCTCACAAAAACTGTAATATAAAAAGTCACAAATACCTTTTTTTATTTTATTTTGTCATTCTTTTTGTGGAAACAAGCTTCTATAGCCTCTCTTTCCATTCCTGACTATGTATTTCTGAAAATGCACATGCATTGTGGTGTTTTATATATGCATTATTTTTAGCTTTGATTTTTCACCCCCCTTTTCATACTGAGACTATAAAATGTGTCTAAAAATCAATGAATCACTCTGAAAGCATCAGTAATTTCATTTGGATTGACAGCTGAAGCAGGCACAGTTTCACACATGACATTTAAATGTGGCTGAAGAAAAAAAAAAAAA
>NW_015635599.1:15339-20318 GCF_001515625.1 Sinocyclocheilus rhinocerous | reverse complement strand
AAAAAAAAAAAAGATTGATTGGTGGTTATGGGGTCAGGCATACAGACCAAAAGCAAGACTATAAATGTATGACACAAGCAAATTCCTTGTACTTGGCTTGAGCTATACGTATTAATGAGGTGTGGAGTCTTCCTCCTTATGGTAGCAGTTTGAAATGTATGTATAATATCCAGGGATGCTTAAGTGCTACCTATTGTTGTTATCACAGTTCCAGCGAAGAAAAAGGAGCTCCCTAAGTCCCAGTGACTGGAGTTGTATGACGTGTCTCCAATAGGACTGACACCAGCGTTCACTGCATCTACAGAGTGCTGGGAAGAGATAAGACTGGAGTTTAGGTCACTGTATGAGAAGCATGTCTTACAAATGATTAATACTCCATTCAAGTGACAGATCATTTAATGTGGTAATGAAAATCAAAACTGGTATCAGGCAAAAATAAACAAATAATTTCATCATCAAAATGGACTGGATCTCTAAAAGCCATACTGACAGTCAATGCAATTTTAATAAATTATGAAGTATTTACTTGCAAAGGGCAGAACAATTTAACCTAGTCTTTTGTGCAATTTAAAACCACTGTGTAGCACATCTCAAAAATAATAAATCCATGTATATACTTACAGAGACAACTAAATTAAATGTTAAAAAAATATATTTATTTATTTGATTTATTTAGTCATTTAGCAGACGCTTTTATCCAAACATATGACCCCTTTAATATAAGAAGAAACGTCTAGCTTTGCAGTCTCTCTCTCTCTCTCAGTTGGATGCACGTCTTGCATAACATATTTGTTTCTCTCTTATAACCTTATTATTTCTCACTAATAACCTAACTGAAGCAGCACATGCCCTTGAAACGAATTCTAAAAGTGACGCATGTTTAACTGTCAACTTGAGCTTTGAATCCGTGGTGGAAGGACGTAGTTCCGCACAAAAGAGGGTTTTATTAGGTACTCCGTTGTTTCTTGTTTAATTACACACGTTCCGTCGAACTGTTGTATAAACGCAATATCACTCTCGTACTCGAGCTATAGCAACCCAGGCTCATTGGAAAAACTTGCCTGTGGCAACATTTTTACAAAATTATATTACTTTTCTTCTTGCACATTTTGCAATGTTTTCCAAGTGAAATGTCTGCTAAAAGTGAGTGACGCTAAAAGCATGTTCAGTTTTTCATCTGAAACTGATTAATCTGGCAACATTTTATTATGTTGTACGTATTGCGGCAGCAGGAAATGATATGTGGCCTGAATCAGGTGTGTTTGATTTAGGAGAAATGCAAAATGTGCAGTGTTGCAGTGGTCCAGGAACATGGTTTAGAACCACTGCTCTAATAATGTACCACCTACACTAAACCCCGCTGTAAACCTAACCAATAGTGTTAACAAAGGCAAATGTGAAATAAAAATGCATTTTCTGAAGCAACCACGCTGTTTTAGTTTGCTGCTACAAGCTCTTTTATCATGACTTGTGTTTTACTGAGCTTGAGTTCTCCATATCGCAAGTACAATGATGTACCGAGTGCGCTACTGAACAAGTTTACCACATCTGAATAGCCAAACATATGGAGCTGGTACCAGATATATGAGTTTACTAATCATGCACTATGTTTTGAGGTCACAACATAATGTTGTTCAAAGTCTGTTTTTGGTGTGTGTGTGTGTGTGTGTGTGTGTGTGTGTGTGTGTGTACGTGTGCGTTTGTGAACTTGTTTTACTTTGTGAAGTCCAAGGGTTAGTCGGACCCCACAAAGACATAATATTTTATATAAGACTAAAAATGACTACATACATCATGCCCCTACACTACACTAACCCTAAACCCATCACATATATAAGAATAAATAGAGCCATCATTGATGAGCCTGTGTATCAAGCAGTACATAAAACATCCAGCCATGTATTTTGAATTTTGATGATTCCTCACACATTCTAGTCATTCCAAATAGAACAAACAATAAATAGATCCTCTTTTGTTAAGCAAACTGTAGTTTTCGACATACAGTTTGTCATGGTCAAGGCATCCTACTGAGGTGATGATCCAAATGAGCTGTCTAACTTTAATGAGCCTTTGACGATCAGATGTATCATTAATAGAGAGGAACAGAGAGGGCGGATCAGAAACAGGTCACTCAGCCCAACAGGAAGCCTGGAGAGCAGATGGGAGTACTATACTGGGATCAACAGGAAGCGGCTCAGGTGTGAGAAACGAGCGTGTGGGCAGCTGAAGGGCAGGTACACAAGGGCAGATTCAGAGTCTGTCGGTCTAGACTGGATGCGTAATACGAAGTTTGAGCCAAGTATAGCCGTAAAGGGAGCACCTCATGCAAGAGAAAAGAATGCAAGCTTATTAAATTTGCAAGATAACAACTCTGATCCAGAACAAAATAAGTTATGGAATATATGAAAAATTATTAGAGGATATCTTAATACAATCTTTGAATTTCTGAGTGAAATCGAACTGAAATAGCCACATTTAAATTCTCTGTATCTGACCAATCAATCAGCTTGAGATTCTTTATCAATCAAAGAATGGAAACTGCTGTCCCTTGGATGGATGCTCTTTGAAGAGCTCAATTCTCTCCTATAATGTGATGTTCTCAACCGTTTAGCGCAAATGGGTTTTACCTCAACAGAGACTGCTAGAAAGCACACATTTGCATTCCTTCTGTCTGTGCTACACCAACTCATCTTCAGTTTCATTTCTGAACTGATCTGAATAGCATTTTACTCCATCTCCTCGCTTGTGGACTTGTGCACTATATGCGTCTGTGTCCCCTACAGGGAGACATTGTACCACTTTTAAGGTGATGAGAAGATGATTTAGAAGAAACATAAATGCGTCTTCATAGCAGACAGCTGGTGCTCAGATGACAGTGTCTGGAAGCTTTCAATATCATCATGAGAAATGTCACTGTGACAGAGGTAAGCCATATAGAAGCTGTAAATAATGATTGTCATGAGGGATGTATTTTTCCTAGGTGTAAGATTCTGCCCCAAATGCAGACAGATTAATCAGGAAACCCAGTCTCTACTAATCACTGTTGCACTGTGGTTTTTGAAAAACCACATACTGTAGTTGCTCAACTGATGTATGCAAACTTGTCATTTACTATAGCACCGTTTTATATTGATTTTTTTGTTGTTGTGGTAAAATATGACTTGGACTCCTCATCCCGACAATCACAAATGGTATAATATATCCAAAACATACTACAAAATATATTGTTAATTAAAAAAATTATTGCATGAAGTCCAGTCTCTACTAATCACTGTTGCACTGTGGTTTTTGAAAAACCACATACTGTAGTTGCTCAACTGATGTATGCAAACTTGTCATTTACTATAGCACCGTTTTATATAGATTTTTTTGTTGTTGTGGTAAAATATGACTTGGACTCCTCATCCTGACAATCACAAATGGTATAATATATCCAAAACATACTACAAAATATATTGTTAATTTAAAAAAATTATTGCATGAAGCAAAGCTTAGTAGACTCTTAAAAATATTGGCATTGTAATGATTAATGTAATGATCTTCAGTTCTCACTACTGTAATGCTAATTATAAAGTCTCATTCTCAAGTAATAATATATTATGATAGCATTTGTTGTATTGCTTTTAAAAAATAAAATTTAAATAATTTAAATCATTCCAAAGTAGTGTTTTATTAACCCATAATTTATTGTTTATCTATAGAATAATTAATAATTTATTATGTATTTATTTTGTGTGTGTGTGTGTGTGTGTATATATATATATATATATATATATATACAGTATGTACTGTGTATATATTTAATATTTGGCCAGTGTTAGGGGTGCGGAAAGTAGGATAAATAACAATATAATGGCAAATGTAATTAAACATTTTCTTTTATTTCCTGGCAAGTGGGGTGATGTAACTGGAGGTGAAGAATCTGAGCAAATGCCAAAGCAATTCCTAGAGCTGTAGACAGTACACTAATGGTTGATCATTTCCTGCCAATTTTAGCTGAAAACACCTTTTGATAGTCAATGTGCAAGCATTAGTACACATGCTCTGTCTGGTCTACAGCTCAAAGTTGTTCTTTGGCATTTCTTCAAATTCTTCACCTCCAGTTACATCACTGTCAGAGTGCAGTATTTATGCACGGCTCACAGCCTGAGCAGAGCGAAAGCAACAGCTTACATGCAGCTAATCCACACGCCACTCGCCTGAATCATCGATTCTTTGCAGCATTTATAATCAGCAAAACCACAAGTTACGTCTCTTGCTGCAGATCTGTTTTCCATTTTCTTTGTTCCGCAACTCCCATCTCAAACAACATTCAACAGCAGAAGCTGACAGGAAGCAGCTGTCATCTCCACCTGTCTCAGGGTCTACTGGAGTCAGTGAGGCTGAGCTATTTTGAAATGGTGCTTTGTTACAAAGCTCTCAAACGCTGCTGGTTCTAGATTAAATTAGGGTTTCAGGTTATTGATTCAATTATGGTTTTTAACCTCCCTGCCTCAGTCATTCCAGGGACCATTGCGATGGGCGAGGTTCACGTTTTCCCCTGCCCATACTCCTGATGGATCCCCATTAGTGCAAAAGAATCAAGATTACCCAACAGATGCTTTTAAGACTTGATTGTTCTTTATTTGCGGAACTGGATGATTATCACCGCTCATCTATCAAATAAGTTTCTGGTTCTTTAACTTGGCTTCACTCTCAAGGTCGTCTTGAGAGAAATGCATTTAGCATTTTAGCACCAAAATCACAGTAACAAACACCAGAACCGCACAACAATATTGACTACGCAACACAATTAGGTTAAGAATGTGTACTTAAACAAATGGTCTTCCACTGTTGGTGTTGTGACCCGATGATTGAATAATGAAACTGGCAGAATAGTTAGACATTGACAGAGCTTTGCAGCTGCTTGAGCCATATGAATGACTTTCCAGAAGCTGAGAATCTGTCAGTGTCTAATTTGATCTGCATTGTATAAAAAA
>NW_015635599.1:6644-15035 GCF_001515625.1 Sinocyclocheilus rhinocerous | reverse complement strand
AACATGCCAGTGGACACTGCTGACTAGCTGTTTGCATGTGTACTGCACGTTGACGCGGACAACGACGCAGAAGTATAAATGAAAACTGACGCATAGCCTACGGCGTAAAGGCTACGGCGTAGGTCCGACGCAGAAGTATAAATCAGCCTTAATGCTAACTTGCTAAGATATGAGTATGTAAATTTACCAAGTAGACTACAATTAATATATTACATTTTAAGTAAATTTTGCAACATAGGCTTGTTGGAAAAATGTGCCTCTAATGTGAAAAAATGTGGAGTTTTATTTTTTCTAAAATTCAAAAAATGTGCCCATACATACAATTCAGTGCCGTTTCCATCTGAAATTAACATTAGTGGCAGCTTTTGTTCCCTTTCACACAAATTATGATTACAGGGGCGGATTATTGATTTTGAAAAATACTTATTTAACTTACATAATACTATGTTATGAACTCAACACTTTGCCATGCATGATTTCTAATACATTTTGACATTTGCATTACATAATCAGCTCCATATGTATGGCTTAGTAAACTTCCTCGCTAGCCCACCTGGTACAGCAAGTTTAAGTCGCGTAAAACATGATTTGTGATAAAAGAGCTAAATGACTTGTAGAAGCAAAGCTAAAACGGCATGTTTGCTTCAGCAAATGCCTTTTTATCTTATGTTTGCTTTTATTAACCCTTTCACTGGTGAGTTTAAAATATTCTAGCTGTCCCCCCAGAGTGACTTTTTTTTAGGCGACCATGGCTACGCATCATGCTTGTCACGTGACACACCGCGGCCACAATAACACTGTGTGGTATGCTGTGTTCAAGTCCTCCTGGGACGTTCGTACTTACGAGTTGACAAGTCGTAATTACGACGTCAGGTGCGTTCAAGTCAGTTTAGTCGGCACAAGATGGCGGTATACCTTCTTTTAATAAATTACAAGAAAATACAACAGGGTCTGTTAATTCTGCTTATAGAAAATGAAGAGCAAAGAATTCGCATCAGGTGTGTTTTGCGTTTTTAATATTTTTAAAAAGTAATTTATGAAGCCACTTTAATCTGTATCGCATAAAAACTTCATCAAAACTATATTTAAGTTTATAGGACAACTAAACTATCAATTTAAACAAAAATTTACCGTCAACTACAGACGTTGAATCCATCGATTCCGCCATGTTTCTCATTGACACGCCCCCAACTCGGAAACTCGGGGCTTAAAGAAAATGTTGAGTTTCCCACTCGTAATAACGACTTTGTGGTGGCGTTCATGCGCGTTCAACTCGTAAATACGATCTATCCGACATGACTTGAATGCACCAACAGATGGATCGCTTTTATTTCGTTTTTCGTTTTTTTTTCAAAATATTCATAAACTTGCTTAACATATCATCAACTATCTGATATTCCGATCCACAAATATGTGTAAATGAGTGTGTTTTGTCGTTTAAAAACTGTTCTAAATGAGCTTGATCATGATCTGTAACGTGAGATGGGCGCCGCCATGTTTGTTCGCGCTGCAGTTCCGAGAGTCCTGTCAGTCGGATTTACCACACGTAAATTCATCAATTTCTCCCGAAATACATGTAAGTAAGTGGCCGGTGAACTGGGAGAAGAATAGAGTGAACTTTATAGTTACTTACACTGTGTGCATCTGATATTAATAAAACACGGTGGCAAATTATATTTGAATGGATTGTTATTGCTACTTCCATAAGCATCCGTGTGTATTTTACGAACTCTAAATGTATTGTTTTACTAGTAATCATGTGTATTTAAATGTCTGAAACCTAAAATAAACATTATGTGGTTAAAACCACTGCATAGTTGTGATTATATGACAAGTGCAGTGGCGTCTCAGAGCCAGATAAAGCGCGAAAGCACAGTTTGAATTTGGCAGTTATGTGATGTCACCGAACGTTCTAAATCCCATATACCATACTCCCAGGGGCACGGATATAAAAATCCCATATGTGGGACCGTACCACTCAAAGGGTTAACAGAACACTATCAATTAGGTTTAGGATTGGGTTTAGTGTAGGTGACAGGTTATTTTCAAATGCGAAACAGCGTAAACCTTTTAGCGCCACTGACCAGTCATTTCATTTCTGAACTGCTATGATACATACAACAACCAATACCACTAAGTGGACAATTCACAGCGCAGCTATTTTAACAATATACTTTATTACTGATTGAATTCTAAGTATATAATCAATTTTTCTCTCAGCACATCTTTCTTTTTTTTCAGCATTTTGAGATGCATACATCATACATGCTATACTTTAGAATTAGCCTAGAAGAACATGTGCGTTAGAACAGCCTTTGCTTTGTGAGTGTGCCTATGATGTCTTACAATGCTGCCTATGTAGGCAGCTTACTTGCTACTGGAACAGAACAGAGTCAATTTCTGGAAGGTCTCTGCACTTGGGCTCCACTTTCCCTGTTTTATGAGGAGCTGTGAGCACTGGTCCCTGAAAACCCCAGAAGTAGTAAAAAAAGAGGGTGACGCAGTGCAAGACAAATAAACTGCTTCTGTCAAGCTTGAGAAGAACCTGACCCTTGTAAACCAGGCTATAAATAGATTACACGGACAAGAACTTCTCCACCTTTCTTATAATAAAAACTGATATAAACACGTGTCCATGGGGAGTATAAGAGGAAGTGGGCCTTAAATTTATACGAATAAATCAGAAATGTACAGAGAAACTTTACCGCTAAATTTCAAGGTCTTGAATTTCCATGACTTTGAACTAAATTTGTATAAATTGTTCTAAAATGTACTATCTATCTAAAAGTTACTATCCCTATCCCATTCCTAGACCTAAGCTGGTCGTACAAATGTAGGAATGAGTTATTACGAATTCATCAACACATAAAATAGTTATGAATTGACATGAGAGTGGGCCGTAACATCAATTTCATCAATAAAACAATAAATAGTAATATTATGTTAATAAATATTAAGTCTAATAAATATTTTGTCAGAATACATGGATAATTTCTTTCTGAAAGGTCATCAATGTATTATAACGCTCTTTGAAGCCAACAGGGTGTAATTACAAAATCAAACCAGCAGGGGCAAATGTATTTATGCTAATCAGCAAAACTTTGAACTCTTGATGCGAGATGGGGAAACTCAATCATAAGTCTACAGTAAATTAGCTTCGCAGGAATGAAAAGTCATTTTTGTCACAGCGCTAGACATCACATAACAGACCTGACAAAAATGTATTAGTCAGATTTCAGAGATTGAAAGGTTGCAGGGTTTGCAGTGTTTCCCCATAAATCTCTGCCGTTTTATTGCTGAGAACATTTCTGAAAAGTCATGTTAAAGTAGTCTCGGTAAATGGGAGCTATTAAAGACAAGAATGGACTTTGCATATCGCTTCAACACTGCAAAACAGACTGATTACTGCCATCATGGCCACTATCCATCAAATACTTCAACTCTACAGCAAACGGCTTGCTGTCATAAGTCTACTATGACAGTCTACTCTGATATCTTTACATTTATTTTCGTCGCTTGCTCCATTTAGAATTGTCCAACCACTGTGCCCTGGTCTATTGCATGAGTGAAGCTCACATGTCAGACAGATCGATGAAGCTATAGTGTTCCACTAGATTTGAGATCCCACAAGGGACACTGCCCGAGCTCTACTACAGACGAGCAACAGTTTTACCTTGATGAGCTCTTCCAGCTCATTGGGGGTCACGCACTGATGTTTCTCCAGGAAGGCGGCTTTCTTCGAAGTGATGGTGTCTTTTTGGTTGCTCTCGAAGGGTTGCTCCAGGGCTTTGAACACCAGACCGCCGGCGACCAGGTATGCTACCACCACCACAAAAACGGCTAGGACAGTCTTCCACTTCATGACCGTGAGGAGGGCTGAGCCGTCTGCCACCGCTTCCAAGCTGGCCACCATACTAGTGGGCCGGGAGACAGAAAGGCGAGGTAAAGTGCAGCCCATGGGGTTCTGCATGGTGGCCACGCTGGCCTGCACCAAGCTGGACTGCAACATCCCTGGCTGGACCTTCTTGGGCGGCACCAGGTTGGTCTGCACTGGCACTGTTAAAAAAAGAGACAATATGCATGTATGCCATGCATATGATAATTTACTACATTAGTTCTAAACTGGTTTTGCTTCTGGACTCAGATTTTACATTTAATATCAAGTCAAACTTGTACAAATCTAAACAAAAATGTTATTAAAATCTTATATTAATAAAAAAAACATATTTTTAATGAAGTCTATGCCATTTTATTTTACCTTGCGTAGTTTCTTTCATAGTTTTCGAGGATGAGAGCTTGACACGCAACCTCTTCATGATGGAATCTTATTTGCCTGGCTTCTAGCAACTGACAGATGAATTTGCGACAATACTGTAAAGTTTGGGCCCACAGCCCTGACGTCAAAAAGATCTGCATTTTCTCCTCTTTTAAGTGCTGATGAACCCATGAGATTTGCTACAATAAATGGACTGTTATATGATGGTTTGCATTAATTTATTTTGCATTTATTTTCCCTGCTGTCCACTATTCTATCAGAACAGAACATCGATGTGTTTTTGTGTTGCAAACACACTGATTTATGTTGTCATTTATCCACTGCAAAAAGCTTATTCAAAGTCCAAAAATTTGAATCAAAGAAAATTTGCTTTTTGTGTTTAGTGTTTGCACCTGTGTTCATTTTACTTTCTTTTTAAACATGACGATTTTAAATTAATGTAAACACTCCAGGTGGCAAAGAGTGGAGTTTCACATGCAATGGTCCCAAAGCTTTTTATCATTGCTGCATACCCACTCATACACACACATGTCCGCACACACACTTCTGCTGGATTTCTGAAAACCCATTACAGCAGAAAGCAGCAGTACCAGGGTGGAGCAGCTACACTGTTTCAGACCGCCTGGCTGCATTTATAAACACATAAAAGAACATTACTAACCATTATGCATATTCTACAAAAAATAAAAAATAAATCATCTTGTGGAGGTGGTACTCTAAATAAATCAATATGACCCTATAATCAATAAACCAAATATTGCATTAATCACAGAAAGCACATATAAAGAGTAAGCCTCAAATTAGTTGCCCTCAACTTTCTTGTAGTCAGGCAATCCCCTCGCCTGCAATATATTGTAGTATTGCACAGCTGTTTATGTGGGCACTATCCCTGCAGCATGACCGCAATAATTTACTGTGACAATTCGATCGGTTGTTTACAAGCTATATTGACCCTACCTTCAGATTTTTTTCCCAGTGAAATTGTAGAGCAAATGATTAAGTGGACATTAAGAATTGTAATAAGCCTTATTAATTTGAATTAAGATTAAATATTGATCGACAATAGTGACTTAAATTGTAGTCGCATTATATGAAGGAGCTATTGCGTTCAATATGTTAAAATAATAGGCTATTAATAAAAATAGCTGTTCCCAAACGTATAAAACTAATTCACAGTTTCATGGAAGGTTAAAAAGTGTGTTTATCACCTCGCGTGGCATATCTGCGACGGGGTTAATATAAACGCCAGCATCGTGAATATGTGTGATTTGTCGGTACATAGTAAGATTAGGTAATGCGCGTGTCTCCCACGTTTCATTATGCATCTCTCGTGTCTCTGCATAGTACTCGCAGACTTGTAGACGCGTTATGATGCACCCCAGTTAAAGATTTCTGGAAAATGTAGCCTTTAAGTGCTTATATAGACGTATCTATGACTTGTTCCTCTCCCACCCTGCTAAACTATTGCAGCAAACCTCAACAATACAGGTCTCTCGGTCATGTCGTGATTGTGATTTATCTTGTGAGGAAAACCTCTTAAGCATCAAGGAGTGTGATTGAAACCCGTGGTTGAGATTCTTAATGAAGAACTGAACTGAAAAACTGAGACGGATAGAATGAGATCCATTATTAGAATTAAGAGACGTTAAATCTTTGGTATTGCACCACTAAGTGACCACAGTCAACTACCTCACCCATTAGTACTCCATCATCATTTTGCGCATCTTGGTTAAAGTGCTTTTGATTGGATTAGTTGGGTTCTTCAATCACTCTACATGACAACTGGCTGCCAGAGCGCATGTATGCTTCATTATGCTCTTAATAACTTCTGTCAAAGATGCAGCATGAACAATAACGTATGTATGCCAATGCATTTTGGATCGAAATGTACCTACCTGCTGGAGGGTTCCAGTTCCCTGGTTTCCTTGGGTTTTCCGTTGGAAATTTCATTTTGGGTTGCAGTATAATTCATGAAATGGTCGAAAAGTGATAAAGTAATCGGGAGAAACGGCGTGACTGTTGAATCATGCAGCGAATTTCCTTGAAGACATTGTTTTTAAACGAGACAGGGAGGTAAAAGGGCGCAAGCATGAGATCATCTTCATCTTCAGGCGTGTAGAGGGATAGATGTGCTGCTAGACTGGCGTGGAATCTGCCTGTCACGTAAGAGTTCCAGATCACTCCGCCTTTTGCCAGCTGCACCCTTTGTGTGTGAAGTAAACAGTGAAGGTGCAGCAGAAGTCCACGCGCTGTTGGGGGCATCGTCTGAGCGTTTCGCGAATGGACTATATAGAAGGCTTTTCTCAGCAGCCGCAGTATGTGGCAAACCGGTTTAACATTTATCCCACAAGACCGACTTTATTTATTTATTTGTTTGTTTGTTTGTTTCGTTGTTTGTTTCTTTGTTTCTTTATTTTTTTGTTATTAGTGCATATTTTTATTTACTAAAAAGTAATTCTCATGTGACCATTTCATGAATAACTTTTTTATTGAATGCTGGTGGGCTACTCCACGATCCATTTCACACGTGATTGGACTGATTCAATGGCTACATTTACATGCAACCAAATAATCCATTTGTAATCGGATTGATGGCTCAATCGGACTGAAATACTTTCATGTAAACACCTCAATCGATCACACTTTATTTAGCGTTCATGTAAACACTACATTCAGATGCATCAGTCGGAATGAATTCAGTCCGATTTAACCAAAAATTGTGCATGTAAACGTAGCCACTGAGACACAGTCTTCATCCAGTACAAACTATAGAACACGGTACTAACAATGGAAAGGTCTTAAAATTTTAACAGACTGCATGAAGTGACAATCTTTATATTCTGAAGAAAATGTGAATCAGTTTTTGATGAAGGTGTCTGCCAAATATAAAATAAAATACAACCAACCCTCCCTCACAAATTGCACTACATAAATGCTAAAATTCTAAAATCACCCTTTATCCAAATAATTTTTTACGTAACAGGGGGTGTGGTCAATTTTAACTTGTCATCTGTAACTAGTCATGCTGCTTACCATTCCAAGCTGGTATTTCTTATCATATTATTTAAATATATTATTTTAATCATAAATGTACTGTTTTTTGTTATTCTGTTTTTAGTTTGTTGCTAATTGAATTGGAAATCTCGCACATTCACATAAAATAGCTTACTTCCACATTACAAAATAAGGTGGATAGGCTTCCCTTGACCAGTGACAATTTGAGAGGTGTGTTCAGTTGTCTTTCTGGAAGCCAAACTTCACAGCTCATTTCACAGCTCTTTCCATGTCCTCAAAAAATGATCTTACACATTCCTATCCTATCTAACTTATTAATTGCAATTGCAGCTTTTGCTAGTGTCTACGCTAGCTGGTGCTAGCATATAATGAATATGTAATAGCTGTCAGCAACTGGAATACAGTTGTAGTCTGAAGTATGTAGTTGATTGCTGAACCCCAGGTCCCCACAGAATTCAATAAGTATAGACTAATTTAAAGAGTAGTCACTAGTAAATTAAGTTGTTTTTAATAAATAGTTACTAACAAAATCCGAGTAAAACAAAAATAGATATTGGTTAGTTTAAAGCAATAAATGTTAAATTGGCTTGCCACAGCAGTATGGAGACACCACACAATAAGGCTCCAGCTATAAGCCAGGTGCCCCTCTTACCTCACCCGATTATACTGCACTGTTGCGCCAAGTGCTGGTGTGTAGTCAGAGAATACTGTGTGCCATATGAAGTTCAGCCAGTGTCATTTATTTAGCCTGCTAGCTATTTGGGGAATGGGGTATATTATTCCATGACTGTTTTCTATTTTCATGTATTTTAAAATGTAATATATTCCTGTGATGTCAAAGTGAATTTTCAGCATCATTACTCCAGTCTTCAGAAACATTTTTTATTATTATCGCAGTTGCAAATGGTTGTGGTGCTTAATATTTTTGTGGAAGATGGATTCTTTGATGAATCAGAAAACAGCATTTATTTAAAATAGAATCCTTTGTAACAATGTAAAAATCCCTTAACATCAATTTTTATCAATGTAATGCAGTTGAATGCAAAAGTACATATAAAAGTACAAAGTGTATATATATGAATATAAGACATTTTTCACTT
>NW_015635599.1:4778-6634 GCF_001515625.1 Sinocyclocheilus rhinocerous | reverse complement strand
CGCGCTCAAAATATGATCTTTCGCACGCAGAATTGTGGCAGAGATGTAATCCCATATAAAACTTGCTGGCAAACACAATATGCAAATGAAACAGGAAAACAGCAAGATTCCAGCAGAAATACAGAATTCTGGCATGAAACTCTAGATGGCACAGTCCGATAGGTCTAGCTCAATCTTTTAAACTAAGTGTCATGTTAGCAGTTTGCATTGTATGCAGGAGCGAATATTAAGCATATTAGCAGCAGCATTTAGCATCTGTGTTTATACAGCTGGAGCAAACACAGTTTAGAGCATATGTAATTGCTCTAAGGACACGCCGATAGTAACGGACATGAAACAGATTAAATTAAATAAGCATTCTTGTGTATGCATTTCAACGAGGGTTCAACATATACATCGGCGATTATCCCAGTGTTCACGTTCGTTATTTCTAAGGTCTATGTTTTTATTGTGATGAGTGCGTGGTTGATTTCAGTTGCACGCAGTGTCAGAATCATGCGCTTATCACAGTCATATCAACGAATGGCATGCATCGGCTAACTTTGTCCGTCTCATCATTGCACGAACTTGAATTAACAAGCTGTTACGCTGCAGCTGGGACTGATGAAGGGGGGAAAGTAACAGCAGTTATCAAATGACTAAATTATAATATTTGCTCAGGTGGATGCTGAAGTCTTATCTATCGGATTGCAACGTATATCCATTTTGTTAATTAAACATTACACATAGTGCGCATCTAATTAGAGTTAAGCCAGTCAGCGTGGTAGCCCAGGCACACATAGTCATAGGTCACTAATGTTAAGCCAGTCGACGTGGCAGCCCAGGCTCACATAGTAGGCCACTAGCG
Source organism: Sinocyclocheilus rhinocerous (assembly GCF_001515625.1). Classification (NCBI taxonomy): domain Eukaryota; kingdom Metazoa; phylum Chordata; class Actinopteri; order Cypriniformes; family Cyprinidae; genus Sinocyclocheilus; species Sinocyclocheilus rhinocerous. The sequence goes on along the minus strand of NW_015635599.1, from coordinate 5,787 downwards.
TTAAGACGGTCGGCGTGGTAGCCCAGGCACACATAGATAGTAATACATGCGGTTCACATGGCTCTTCGGAGCAGCAGCAGTACATATGTCTTGGCGATAGATCTGCTTGTTGGGGGGTGTTTTGTTCTTGTTTGGGCTTGTATTGTCCCTTCTATGTCTCCTGCTTTGTGGGGGGTCATTTCATGTATGTTATATTTGCAGCAGCAATATTTCTTACATGCTCACAGCAGCATGTTGTGGATGTATTGGCAGTAGCAAGTATCGGTACTTGCTCTGCCGCAGCAGCAGCAGCATAGCAGATCTATCCCGCCAAGACCAAATAAATTTACATTGTCATGTACATTACCATGCCAGTCCCTCCGAGAGTTGTCATGACAGAACTCTTATAATGTGTTAATTGGGCCAAAGTAAGTGCTACACTGACTGACATTCATGGTGGAAGTGAGCAAAGTGAACTAATTTGGTGGGAATTTATTGTCTTTTTTGCATTCCAAGCTTTCTGTAGGAAATCTTCCAATTATAGAAAGTCCTCTCGTTTTAATAGTGTTGGACCTAAATATTTTACTTACACATTAGGACCACTGTGTAAAAAGACAGGTGAATATGTGCGACCGGGCTGGGGTCGTCTATCATACCTCTTGGCACCATTCCTGACACTGTACACACTTTTGCTACAATCTTAAAAATAAAGGTTCTTATTGGTGTCCATGGTTCTATAAAGAACCTTTGACATCAATAGAAACTTTCCATTTCATTTACAGTGGAAAAAGATTTAGATTTTCAAAATGTTCTTCACACTAGCAAAATAAAAAGATTCTTCAGTTACAGGGATTAGGAATGATGGGATATGCCGAGACGTTCAAATTGGGACTGTCATGAATAAACAAACTATGCTAGAGATATTTTATGAATGCTCAGTGGTTTGCCAGCTTATATGGTTTTATAGATCACAGTAAAATCATTTTCGAATTGAAGTCTCTGAAGAACTCACTATGAGCTGTTCCCAGAT
>NW_015635599.1:0-4551 GCF_001515625.1 Sinocyclocheilus rhinocerous | reverse complement strand
TGCCGCAGCAGCAGCAGCATAGCAGATCTATCCCGCCAAGACCAAATAAATTTACATTGTCATGTACATTACCATGCCAGTCCCTCCGAGAGTTGTCATGACAGAACTCTTATAATGTGTTAATTGGGCCAAAGTAAGTGCTACACTGACTGACATTCATGGTGGAAGTGAGCAAAGTGAACTAATTTGGTGGGAATTTATTGTCTTTTTTGCATTCCAAGCTTTCTGTAGGAAATCTTCCAATTATAGAAAGTCCTCTCGTTTTAATAGTGTTGGACCTAAATATTTTGCTTACACATTAGGACCACTGTGTAAAAAGACAGGTGAATATGTGCGACCGGGCTGGGGTCGTCTATCATACCTCTTGGCACCATTCCTGACACTGTACACACTTTTGCTACAATCTTAAAAATAAAGGTTCTTATTGGTGTCCATGGTTCTATAAAGAACCTTTGACATCAATAGAAACTTTCCATTTCATTTACAGTGGAAAAAGATTTAGATTTTCAAAATGTTCTTCACACTAGAAAAATAAAAAGGTTCTTTAGTTACGGGGATTAGGAATGATGGGATATGCCGAGACGTTCAAATTGGGACTGTCATGAATAAACAAACTATGCTAGAGATATTTTATGAATGCTCAGTGGTTTGCCAGCTTATATGGTTTTATAGATCACAGTAAAATCATTTTCGAATTGAAGTCTCTGAAGAACTCACTATGAGCTGTTCCCAGATGTCCCATGGAGAATCACGGCTTATGGTAATTCCTCAAAATGGCTATCATAAAAATGCTTTTGATTCTAATGATGTGAGGCTATTGAAAGCAACTTCCTGATGTTGTGTGAGTGAGTGGTTTCATTGCTATCTATCATATCACATGACGTCACACAGTGGTGTGACCGCAATTTGTAGGACCGAATTGCAACATGCCGTCTATCTGCTGTGCTGTGGGCTGTGATAACAGCAAATCACAATGGATTGTGGATGGGATCATTTTGGTTAAATATTTATTGTAAGCATCGATGCATATTTACATTTTAGTATTTTACTAAATAAACTGACATGCGAAATCCACATGCGAGACTGCAGCGAACACGGCTTTCTTGCTTTGCCTGAAAACTTTCGGTGTGCTTACCACCTAAAGCTAATAAATGAACAAGATGTTTTTGATCTTTGCTCTAAGTAGAGTTATGTGAGTCTAGAGTGTTTTACTCTCTACTAAACTTTGACGAGCACCACTCCGATCCGCAAACAAGAAGAAGAAGAGGAGGAGGAGGATGACAGTCCAGCAAGAAGAAAGGTTTGTATTTTTAGTTTCGACATTCTGAATTTATGAATGTAATTCTAATTAGCGAAACTTGTTTTTATTTCATATTACTTCAAGGATGTTAGAGTGAAGAGGATTTGTTTGTACTATTAGTATTAGAAGATTGTTGTTTTCAATTAACCTCAGTTAACTAAATACATAAGCAAGTTTCAGTGATTTTTATGATGAGAATGTACTGCAATCATATTAATATGCATCATTATGTCTGAGACTCTCTGCAGTAACTCTGTCCTGCTTTTACAGTTGCTAAATGTAAGCAGACTTGTACAGGTGCTCACCTCTGCCAAAACACATGTAACTGACTGCAACACAGAATCACAGTTTATCACTTCTGTTGCTACTTTAGTTGCTTCTTCACTCAGCATGTAGAGACACACAGGAGTAACTGATTGTTTCTCTTAGAATGCCACAAATTGCTTTTAAAATGTCTGTGTGTTGTAATATTTAAGAGAAGTGTTATCATCGCTGAAGAAATGGCACATATTAATCTTCAGACACCTGTGAACACTGTGCAGTGCTTGGAGTCCAAGCAGTGAACATCATCCTTATTATACTTTTCTGATTCCACTGTAAAAAGGTTGCTGTAAATTTCACTGTATCTTACTGATAGCTGGATGCCACTAAGTTACTGTAAAAGCGTTTACAGTAGTATTACTGTAATTGCATTTACTGTACAATGATGTCTTTACTGTATTTTATTTACAGTATTATTACCGTATTTTCATTTACAGTATCAGTACTGTAGAGTTTATTTTCATTTAGTTTAAACATTTTTTACCTGTGAAAAAACAATCCAATTGTGGTACTGCACTGTAAACCATTATTTTTACCATTCTAATACGCTGATAAACATTTTTTGATATTATTATCAATATTTAAAACAGTTGAGTACATTTTTCCAGGATTATTTGATGAATAGAAAGATCCAATGATCAAAAGTGATGATAAAGACATTTAGAATGTTACAAAAGATTTCTATTTCAGATAAATGCTGTTCTTCTTAACTTTCTATTTATCAAAGAAACCTGAAAAATTCTACTCAGCGGTTTTCAACAATAATAATAACAACAACAGCAGGCTACATCCAGACTAGAAATCTGAAAATAACAAACAAAAGAAGTACTAGAAAATACTGTATAAAATCGCCACTGAAACAGCGGTGTTGCCTAACGCACTTTACCTCAGTATTTCACGTTAATTCGCTGTTAAGGTTAAATAACGACTCGCCAGAGGAGCTAACTTGCATTAAAGGGCAGCAGAACGTACAAACGTGTTTCTCGGTTTAACTAAGGTTTATTTCGATTGATATAGGTGACCTTAACTTACTCACCAGTCGATGTTATCAGCCTTTTGGCGGCATTCCAGCCGTCAGTCCGAAAAAAAGGCTCCAACTCCCGACATGAAAAATGACAGGATGAATAATGTTAGTTTGCTGTTAACAAGTGAAAACATCTTAAAATATCGCAGTTTTGCATAAAACAGAAATAAAATACTAACCTTTTTGTCGAGTTAACGATGCATTTATCTTTTGTCCTTTTATGGCCACTTCCACCAAACAGTCAAAAAATAACTCCCTTGCCATTGGTCAGGTTTTCGTGGGCAAGTTCACTATTGTAAATTTACAGTAGTTTACTGTAAATTGATTTACAGTAGTGAGGAAATACAGTAGTGACCGTATATTTTCCCATAATCCTTTGCTGTTTACAGTAAAATATTGTATTTTACTTTTACATGTATTTTACCATTTTACAGTATCTTACTGTACATATTACAGTACAATACTGTTCAAATTACAAAAATCGGTTACAGTGTGGACTAGAGCCAATTGGAAAATAAGTTCAAGTAATTGTCTGCATTGACCTACAATGTAATATTCTGCAACAATGGGGGAATCTTAACTGAAGAGACTAATTGACCAACAGGAAGCTTTGGATCTGCTGAATGTGTATTTTTCAAGCATTTTATTGCAGCATTCACTGTTATTTTTCTGCACAGCGATGGCTAGTGAAAAATGTTTCTACTAATTTACTTAAAAGTATAGTTAATCCAGAATGGATTATCCACTTATAATTATCAAAGCTTTTATCTTCTACGTCTGATGACACATTCCGAAAAAAATATATAGGGACAGTCAGGGCACTCATTTGTTTCAGTACCTTGGACAGTTACACTAATACAGTTCTAACTGACATGAACTGGCCTTGTAATCCATTAAACCAACCATAAAAAGCCAAACGTGCATACAGTATAAGAGTAAGTATCAGTATTATCAATATAGAATCTCTTTTGCCATCTGCTGGACATTTTATAAAAAGACAAGTGGTAAAGATTTGAAGGAAACCGATTTTGTGCTATTGTGTGGCTAATATATATATATATATATCAAAAGTAGTTCAAAGTTCAACACAAATGTGACAAATATGAACAGGAATGTTTTATCAGAGGTTAATCAATCTGATTTTAACCTCTTATTTGAGTCTTCTGGCTCAATTTTGCCATATTGTTACAGCCACACCAGTTCATTTGTGTGTGTATAAAAGTGTGTTGTGTGTGTCTGTGAGTGTGTTTGAGTGTGTGTGTATGTCTGTTTTGTACTCTTGAAGTTTTAGAGTGTCACCCCTTCCTTGGTGTCTGTGTTTTTACTGATTATTATTGATTTTATTTCATATATTTGCAAGAACATGCTTTGTGTTATAGTCACACTAGTTCATATATGTGTGTCTGTGTGTGTGTGTGGGGGGGGGGAGTATTTTTGTGTATTTCCCATTCATTTCCAATGACGGTTTTTGACCAAGAACAGCACAAGTGTGACTATTTTTGACCATTTAGCCTTTTCGAATCAAGTCCACAATTTATTTTTTTCCTGTGGTCACATAGTAACTGCCATAAAAGTCTGCATGTTTCGTACCATTCCGATGAAGTAGCGATTCTTAAAAATTCTAAACTTTTTTTTTTTCCGGTCTAAAATGACCGAACAATACCAGAGGGTTAAAAGAAAAAAATAATCAATGCAAATGGAAATTGTTCCTCCATTGGCAGATAATTTGCAAAATTCACTTAAATTATTATTATTATTATTTTTCCCCAGGAAACAAGACTAAATACCTTATGTCATTTGTCTATGAAAATGTATCTTGATTTAAGAATCTTTAGATATTTAGACTGGAAACAACAAGACAAAAACACCTAGTAAGAAAAGCAGTTTTTTTTTTTTTTTTTTTTTT
>NW_015635598.1:11816-16891 GCF_001515625.1 Sinocyclocheilus rhinocerous | reverse complement strand
CAGATAAAATAGAGAGAAAATGCACATTAAAAGAATGGCAGCTGGTGGGGGAAGGTTTTGAAGAGACCAAGGTGTAAATTAAAATTGATCGTTACCTGTGACAAAACAATATCACACTTGTAATTATCAAAAAAACTGTGATGAACACATTACTAAACATGGATAAAGACATAATAACTGACAATACTTTATAAAAATAATAACTTATTTTATAGCACCTTTAACGCAGCTTCTCAAGGCACTTACAGCCAGTAGACCAGCTTGTGAGGAGCGTAAGTGACGCTTGGGTGTATATAGAGTTGACTGGAAGCCAGAGCAAGGACTTTAGAATTGGAGTAATGTGTTCATTACACTGTGACTCACCATTGTATTTTTCTCTCTCTTTCTCTTTCTCTTGTCTGATGTCGAGGTTCTTCCTGATTAACCCAAAACAAATCAATCAGAAAGTGAAAGAAAAACTAGATCAACATTAAATGTCAGCAGCATCTGAGAAACTCATTCTTCCTCTTTCTCTTGTCTGATGTTGAGATTCTTCCTAATTACCCAAAACAAAGTGAATTGATCAGAGTAAGACAAAATAGATCAACATCAAATGTCAGCAGCATCTGAGACAGAAACGCATTGAGTGAGATTAACTGAAGCAGCTCAGAGACACTCAGACAATTTAATTAAACAATTCAAGAGATAAATAATGAACCCAAGTGTCACCTCGTCTCTTGTGTCTTAATTTGCACACAGTCAGAGTGAATCCACCGATCAGCAGCAGAATCACACACACACTAATAATGATGATCACAGAGAAATCTGAGAATAAAACACAAACACACAGTCCAGAGATGAATGACATAATAGCTACACAATTATTAAAATGTATGATGCTCATACTCTTTTCTATTCCAACATAAATGTATGATATAAACATTTTATATACATTAAATATGTATAGAACTCAGTTTGTAATGTTTGATGACCCATGAGCTCTGTCATTAAGGGACTAGTTGTGGATTCTCTTTCATGTCTCACTGCTGGAGGCACTTTTAACAAACAAACATGGACATTTAACACGCACAATTTGTGTTATTGAATGTACTCTATCTATTCAAGTGAAATCATCTGAAAACACGGACATTTAACACAAATGATTCTGAATATACTGTGTTTACTACAGTGAAATCATCTGAATGGACTCACTGATGAGGTTGAGCTGAATTTTAGTGTTCAGGGAGATGAAAGTCAGATATGTGTCTCTGGTTTCTGCTCCACACCAGTAAACTCCAGCATCTCTCACACTCACATTACTGATGCTCACTCTAACAACTCTCTCTTCATTTCTCTCAGATGAAGGATTCATTTCTGTCACTTTAGATGAGCTGATGGTTTGGCAGATGTGATTATAAGTGTGATTATTATCCTCTTTGCAGAAATGAACTTCATGTTTCTCTGGGATCTGACAGGTGATGCTGACTTCTCCACCAAGATACACAGATGCAGTCACACTCTTTGGATATTCAGCATCTATAAACCAAGATAAATTACGTAAAAATCAGAACAGATACTTGCAGAACATGCAAAGTATCCAAGTTTGCTCACCGTGTTTGAGGTGCAGCTGAAGTTCAGTGAAGCTCTCAGTATAGTCAGATACTTTCACTCCCACTTTATTTTGATTTTAGCCACACAGACAGATAATAATGAAAATGATGCTTGTTTAATGTGGTTTTGACCTAAATTTACTAACTTAAACAACAGAATGACATTTAAAGCAGTTCATTTTTTATAGACATTCTGTGTTATTGATATGTGGGCTCATTGTTTTGATTTTATTTGATTTGTTTATGCAAAATAATTACATTTGTCAAATCACACATGGATCACTTGTTGATCATTCAAGTTTGAAGATGAATTACTGAATGTCTACAGTATAATATCGTCTTCTGCTCTTATTGTCTTCTGCCCACAATCTCTGTTCAGTCTCATATGCATTTCATCTTCCCAATACAAACTGTGTGAATATTTAAATTAGTCCTCTTGAGGGTGATGTGAAATCAAATTCATAATATTATATAAATTAGATGTCAGACTCAGTCTTTCTCCTTTGCAGAAATTATAAACCTTTCTCACTGTCTTTCATGATGATAATCAGGTCATTATGTTCCTATTCTGTATTTCTGGATGTTTCTCTGGTATCTGTTTGTTTCATCAGTTTGAAAACTAGATTCAATCACCCTCTATGGTAATGCTATTTTAGTCATTGTCTAGCCATGACGATGTTTGATCTCAATGCAGCACATTTGTCACGTAGCCGCCTGTTAAGCTCCTATGAAACACTGAAAACACAATGAAAAACCATTATGACTCCAACATAAATTAACCTCTTTTAAACCCCCACCAAAAAAAAAAAAAAAAACATTAAGCACTAATCCAATCTTTCCCTTTACTCACAAAGACATAAAATAACACTCATTTTCAACATGTACTCCACCGATTCACATCCATGCAAAGCATGCTAGAAAGGAGTAGCGTGCTCATAGGCAACCCTTTGATAAAGGGGAGCACTGTTAAACACTACCATGAGAACAGCCCAAGGAGCGAGGAATCCAACTCCTCAGAAGGGGAGAGAATTCAAACGCTCGAAAGAAAGCACCATGCTCACAATAACCCTCAATGGTGAGGGGAGCGATGCTTCAAAAGTGTGTCAACAGAGACACACTGATTGAGTAGAGCCCAAGGCGAGACACAACCACCAGCGTATTAAATATATATTTTTATAAAAATGGATCGTACTCACCAGTGGTGTAGTCTAGTTTTTTGTAGTGAGTATACTGTGATTTTTTCCACCCAGCCTCATACTCGCCTGTCCCAGAGCGACACCCCATAAGCACCACCACACTCACTATAGTGATATATATCCTATAGGCCTTATGCATACAGTTTGCATCTACATGTAACTGAGAGCATTCTGAAAGACTGCTTGTGTGATATCAACATGCCAATTTATTATAAGCAACACAAGATTTTAACAGCCAATGACATTTACAGCTGGGGAGACTGGACTGATTTTCTACTGTTTAACTCAGCCAGTTAAGAGCTACATTTATCCTTAGATGCTGTATGAATATGATGCAGGTTTTCTCAGCTGGCAATTTTCAATGCACATTTAAGAGTGCCTGTTTTTAAATTCGCTAGCCTGACTTTCAGTTCACAAGGCTGGCCAGGAGTTCTCATCTCTCTCATCATCTGAAAAAGGAGATATAAACATTGTATTCGGTTTACTGCTGTACACAGACACACACAGTATCTAAGTTATCTCTCACCCGCATTCATTGATCCACCACACTAACATTAGTGCAGTTATCAGTCACTTGAGAAAGCCTGCATACTGTTATACTATTTAAACTTATTATTATTATTATTCTAAAACCCAGAATTTTCAACTCTATCTCCTCTTAGGGCTTTAATGCTACAAGCACCAAACTCTGCAGAGACCTTTGACCTTTAAAGTTTGTTGCTATATCTTTTCTAACTTATCGGACTTACAGTTTTAGTATAAATAATTATCAAACATTTCCCATAGACTTGCTTTGGCTGAGCAACAATGCCCCCTCTAAAGGTCAATTGCAGTCCACTAGAGGGAGCCACAGGATATGAAATCTTTCAACAGGCCTCATGTACTTTCGTTTTCAAACAGTTAAAGTTAAAGATAAAAGCATACATTTCCTTTATGCTGCCAATGAAAGCTAACATATTTGATCGTGACCAGGTCAGGTAATGACTGTCTGATGGCCAGAGGCCAGTGTGAAAGATGCTCGGGACAGATGACTGATATGTCACAGCTCCGATCGGGTTATGCTGTCCTCACGAAAGTTAATCACAGGGCCCTCCTTAGGGCAAGGGAATAATTCAAGTTATATGCCGTTATCAGCATATGTTGAAGTAGATTTGTCTCTTGTCGTCTCTGAGAGAAAATGTGCCGTTAATGCAGCGTCAGATGCCGAAAAGCGCTGTCAGTTTTTACTTTCACTTTGTATAATTGCTGAGGTTAAAAGATGTTCACCGCATAACTCTTGCGCAAAGTTTGCACACTGCCAAATATCAGCCTTCATGGTTTAAAACAGAAATATTTCCAATACTGCGACGTAACAGTGACAAATCACCCCTCGATTTTGCGCTACGCCACTGTGAGGGGGACCAACTATCACTCACAGATTGGCTACCTGGGAGGCGATCGCGAATGAACGTGTGAAAGTTCTGTCATAAAACGATGTTGTTACGTATCCTCGCACTTTTTAAGTGGGTATACGGAAATCCTTGACCTTTCCTAGTGGGTATACGGCATATACCTGCGTATCACGTAGACTACACCACTGGTACTCACCCACAATGGTTCCCGCGCAGGGTCCCCCCGTTCAAGTAGCGACCCGAAGAAGCCTCTAGTCCGGACCATCAGTAAGGTGGTTTCTATGAAGCCATTGAACCAACCTAAACATCATAGGTCCAGCATAGGAGACTGTAATGCAGGAAGTTCCTACCTAACCTCGGTCAGGTGGAGAGATGGTGGTTACAGGGGAATTAGGAAGGGGAAGATAAGGGCAGATGTAAAACCCCCGAAGGAAATGAGTGGATACTCAAGTATCACTCTGATCCGGACGAAAGCGCTGATGCCTCGTCTGGATCACATCCCTTAGGTCTTTGCCTACCTCCCTTTGAACCGCGATTCCTCCTACCCCTACCCGCAGGCGGGGGAGGAGCGCGAGCCGCGACACTAGCCTTCTGTGCCCGTCTCTGATCCTCAAACCAAGACGGGCCAGGACCCCTGGGTTGTTTGGGCTCAGACCTGGACCTTCGTGGAATGAAGAATTTGAAGGCCGCTGAGCGCACCTTTGCCTCCCTGAACTTCTCAACCACCGTCTCGACGGAGGTACCTAAAAATTCGGAAGGCGAAACCGGAGCATTGAGAAGAAAGCCCCTCTCTTTCTTCCCGATATCTGCCAGGTTCACCCACAGATGTCTCTCCGTCACTACCATAGCCGCCATGGACCTGCCCATAGCAGAGGCGGCCTGCTTAGTAGCACGGAGAG
>NW_015635598.1:0-10774 GCF_001515625.1 Sinocyclocheilus rhinocerous | reverse complement strand
GACACGGATGCACACATCCTCTAAACGCTTTGCTAGTGCTCGCCATAATGATAGGAATAGAGATCGCTCTTACCATGGAAATGCACGCTTCAAACAAAACAGTCAATGAAGACGAAGAAGAGAATGATGTGTTCTCCCGGCGCCTATTTATACTATAGTCGCACCGGTAGTGACGTCATGGGCTGTCGCCGGCCAACATGTTGTTGGTGTTTTTTGAATGTATGCTTCAGACACGGGTCACGACCAAGCGTTCCCCCATAGCGACCCCTAGAGGACGCAGTTCGAAGTTCCCTTGAAAGGGAACTAGAAATCCACTGTCCAGATTCAGTTGTCAGCCCAAATTATTCACATAGTCGCAACACAAAATTAATAAATAAATAAAATAAATAAATATAAAGTAATGAAATTAAGTGGTGACAAAATATTCAAGTGTTGTTTCATTAGATTGTTTTATTTAAGTAAACTAAACAATAAGCAAAATCCCGTTTTGAGTGTATGTGTCAAAAGCTGCATGTGTGTCTGAGTGGAAACTTGACAGTATATTCGAGAAGTGTTTGTATTTCCTGTTTTTATCACACCCTCACATAAACTGAGCTGACACTATTTTAAACATGTGAAAGAAGCAACATGAGCAGCAAACTTTAAAGTGTCTCATGATTCACACACCGAACTGAACTATTCTAACCAATAAAAAAACATGTTTTAACATTAAATTAATGATGAGCACATTTTTATCAACAAATAAATGTAAACAAATGTAAAAGAAAAAAAAACAGTGTTTTTAAAATACTATTGCTAATATGTGGTGATCTTTGATCTAAGTTAGTTGAGTCTCGTGTGGTAAATGACTGTGGTGTAATCAGAGTGAATCTCCTCATTACTGAATCTGACTGTAGCGTCACTGAGAGACTCTTCATGCTTCTGGAAACTGACAGCAGCGTACAGGAGCCCATCAGATGGGATTGTGGGTAATTCATCATGACTTTGGACTGATCCAGGATCTGAGAGACAATCACATGAATCAGATCAACATCAAGCGTCAAACTGGAGACTCAGAGAAACTCATTGAGTCGGTGAGATTTACTGCTGCTGACAGCGAGACACTCAGAGACAGTCAAATATCTTTATTTAAATACGGCAATTCTGTGAAGGACACAAAGAGGATAAGACAAAATTAAGTGTGTGTGTGTGTGTGTGTGTGTGTGTGTGTGTATCACCTCGTCTCTTGTGTCTTAATTTGCACACAGTCAGAGTGAATCCACCGATCAGCAGCAGAATCACACACACACTAATAAGGATGATCACGGAGAAATCTGAGAATAAAACACAACATCAGAGTAATAATTAAAGAGAAACACAGAGATACACGTAAATTAAACATTACCTACACAAACATTCAAACTAATGTTGTGCAGTTTAAATTTAAACTGTAAACATGACTCTTTAATATGAGTGATGTCTAATCTGTAACATAAAACAAAACAAAAAATCATATATATTTTATATTTATAAATTGCTGTTGGTAACATTTGATGATCTTTTACTGACTAAAATCACTAAGAGAGTTTTCATGCAGAGTTTTTTAAATGTTGTTATTATATATTTCATCATTCACTCAACATTCAATACATTTCAAGCTGTAAACAGACACATGTAGAAGTTTAGGTTTTAAAAATAAAGTTCAATAAAATTATTGTGATTGCTGTCTGTAGATTAATGATCTGATTGTTTAAGGGTTGATATCTGAAAATTTAAGAATAAACAAAATCATCTAACCCTTGCTAACATTTAAATGCACTTTACTGATGACAAGATACACAGATTCAGTCACACTCTTTGGATATTTAGCATCTATAAACCAAGAGAAATTACATTACAGTCATAACAAATATATATAAGACAAAGTATCTGAGTTTCCTCACCGTGTCTGATGTGCAGCTGAAGTTCAGTGAAGCTCTCAGTATAGTCAGATACTTTCACTCCACACCTGTATGTTCCTGCATCTGCAGCTTTCAGCTCTCTAAAAAACACCATCAAGACTCCTGCTCTGGTGTCGTCATATAAAGAAACATCTCCATTCTCCATCCATTCATCCTGAACTCCTGGATTCTTCCTCTCTGAACATCCGTCTGATTCTTTACAGATGTATTTTGGGTTGGTTTTGTATTGTGGATGTTCACACTTGATTATCAGACCACCTCCTGAGGAGCCGCTCACTCTAGACACGCCCACTTTAGCTGTCACAAAAGAGCATCAACATCTAGTAAATTGTACCATACAAAGACTTTTGAAACTTTCATACTAGATTTGTTCTACTTACTAATAATATGCATATGAACAGTACTAATAATTGTGTAACTGTACGAGTAAATAAACTCCTCCATCATCTGGTGTCACAGCAGTGATTCTCACACTGAAGATGTTTTCTTCCCGGTCATCTGAAAAGCTCAATTCTTTTTTATTTCCCCATGTCTCAGTGGTGTAAATCATCACAATGGAGTCTTTTTCTTTTTTGAACATGATTTTGGGATCATTTTTATGTTTCTCTGAGTAGTTGCAGCTGATCATGACATTATCTCCATGATTCACAATTACTTTCTTTGACATCCCACAACACAAATCTATCATTCATGTGGAAAACAAAGGATTTGCATGTAATGAGGGTTTAAAATTGATCAGTAATTTAATTACACTCATTTAGATGTCAATGGAACTTACTCTTTAACACAATTCAATTCATATATTCAGGCCTCATGCCAGAAACCCCAATCCTGTATCTTCCAGCATCCTGTTGGTTCAGTTCCGTGATGAATATCAAGAGGTTTCCCTTGCTATTGCGAAACAGTGATAATCTTCCCTCATTAAATAATTGGTCATGTTTCTTATCATTTTGTATTCTTCTCCACGCCACCTAGTGCAGTTACACTGTCTGATACTGAGAGCTCAAACAGGTTTTATGTTCTCTATAATAAGGACAAATGACACTCCTGTAAATGTTCCAGCATTATTTAAGCCTTCCACTAGCGGGCGAAAGTAAAATAGATATGTGAGTGGTCTAAGAAAACATACTTACGTTTTATTAAAGTAATCATAAAATAAAATGTTAAAACAATGAAACATAATAAAAATGCTAAAACGCAAGATATAGTACAAAATATACCACATAAAGCTGACATAATTCATACATCAGGACGTTTACAAAAGCTGAGACACTCTCATATACAGAGAACATCATGAGTGACTTCTTGCCTTATTCAGTGACCGGATCTTCCTGACCCTGTGAAATCAAAGCTTGCATCTGACACCTTTGTTTTGACATTTATACTTTGAGTATTTGACATTTGTATCAATTGTAAAAAACAAACAGCACATTAACAGCTTTTTAGAATCAAATAGACTTGATCTGACAGGTTAAAAACTGTATGCCTATAAAAACAATGTCATATGTTTGCATTCTTCCAAATGCTACAAACTGTTGTCATATAGACATCCATTTCTTTTGTATCCTGTTGTGCTATGAGAAGGCAAATGCTTTCCGATTAAACTCCTCAGATTATTAAATGCTACATCAGCTGAAATCTGATTGGTGCTTCACTTCAACAGGCAGCTGTGGATCCAGCATACAATAGATTATAGATTATAATAGACATACTAAGCTGTAAATACAGAAAAATGAATGAGTGGTGTATTTAGGATTGTGTGGACCCCAGTGCAAAAACACAAAGCTTTCAAGGACAGGAAAATATCACAATGTATTTTATGTGTAGTGTACAGTCTCGACCAGGTGCTCAGATCATTAGGGCTCTATTACAACTCAATGAGCACAATGAGAGTCACTGCTGGTGTCGCTGTTCGACAGTTATCTCAGAAAAACTAAACATTTATAAACAGATTGATCTCACATTTTGTTAAAATTAGCTTTGTTTTATTTTTGAGGCGACACCAACTTCCTATTCTGAGAAGCTACCCCTGAAAACAGCTGATGAGACCAAAATTATTATTTTTTAATTAGAAAAATCAAATTAAGCATTTTCATCATTCACCTTAGACTTTTAACAGTGTTATTTTGGTATATAACAATATTGTGAAGGATTCAGGTGTCCCAGCGTTTCACCTGCATTGCCGTTAGATTCACCCATTGCTGTCAAACTCTTAAAGTACACATGAAATCAAAACTGATTTTATTTATTTTGTTAGCGCACACTGCTATTTTTGTGGTGAACAATTCATCCGTGCAAGTCAATCCAAAAAAAATTATAATAAAAATAAATAAATAGTTTGCCTTCGTAACCTTTAATTCAAATCTGAAAATGCTCCTCCCCTCTGAAATGACGGACCTTCTCTGATGACGTCAGTTTGACGGCTTGGGCTTGAGCATAACATCCTTAAACACACCCCTCCAGCTGTCAGTGTTGTTCTGAATGAAACACCTACTTTACAACATCCAATCAGTTCGCAGTAGAAAAAAACAAGCCACGCCCTGTTTTTCTCATTCAATATTACGCTTCTCTCTGAAGTGCGTCAAAATACGGAAGTAAAGTCAGTCGCAACTTCCGGTTCATGCAGACTTTAAGACGCTTAAAAAATACCCTGAAATGGTTCATACGCTTCATAATCTGTATTACAAGTCTTCTCGAGGCTACAAACTACCTTTGTCTATAGGAACAGGTCCGACTGTAAATTAATACTCACTGAAAACCTTCCTTTCTTCTCTGACTGTGCAAATTCTGCTTGACCCGCGGCGAACTTTGTTTACATTCAAACCATAGACTGTAAAAAAAAAGATGGATGATGCACCTTCACTCTCTTCCATTGAACAAAAGTGAAGCCGCCAGCTTGTGTCCCAATAGGGCTCTGACATCTTGTGCTGATTTGGGACCCGAGTCTGCGCAGTAGTGAGTGAAGTGGAGCCGTGTCCCGCCCACACCCCTGACCCTTTTTAATTAGCCTGACTGCTCCATTTTTTTGTCTGCTGATTGCCGTACAAGAGGCTTGTGTTAAAATAAGGTAAATACAACTCCAGTCTCCTCCTGAAGAACCCCGAAAAAATCCGTTGGTGCCACAGTTCACTCCGAGGAGCTGTCAATCTCAGCTGTCCATCATGACACTCCCGTTTTTATAAGATTGTAACACCAGCTATAATAAAACAACCAGAGTCACACAAAATCTGAGGGGGATCATCTACCAACAATATTTTAAAGTTTTTTTTTTTCTTTTTAACCCCAGTAAAATATAAAACAAAACAAAAAAAACACAGAAAAATACACCATTGAACCTGATCACATACAGACATGAAACCACACTACCTTATAACACTCTTCTTAAAGGAGTAGAGAATCATAGATGAACATTGTTGTTGAAGCTCACAATGGTTAATGTCCATATTAAGCATCCATTTCCCATTCCAGAACAAGCAAGGACCCTTGAGCTTACGCCGGAGTGCAATCTCAGCTGGAGTGTAGGCTGTGCTTTCTTGCCAAGCAGAGTTAATTGCAAAACGGAACTCGGAAATCCATCTGTCCCAGTGCCTATGATTCTCCTTGAGAAATGAGGCAATCATTGTCTTGAGAGTATTGTTAATTATTTCAGTGAAGCTAGTCTGTGGGTGGTATGATGTGGTAAGTTTCTGGGTCACTCCCCATTTTTTACATGTGATGTTTATCAGTTGAGAGGTAAATTCACGAAACATTACATATACATATACACACTTCATCCAACAAAAACCAAAAACATCACTTACATTGAGCTGAAAGAACAATGATGTTCCTCAAAATAGGGCTCATACAATGGCTTGAACAAAGGTGAGCTCCTAGCCCTGCCAAAGCACATGGCTACCCTCTTACTCGCTTCCTTATAAAGGGTGAGCTAGAATAGTTACCTTCCCCAACTCCCCCTAGTGACAGGGAGGGGAACTACAAAAGAAACAGTGGTGACTGTTACACACCCCCTTGTCAGTAGAAGGTGGAACCGTACCATAAAACCGTTTTAATTTTTCGACATGGTAAGAATCACAGTGATCAGGCTGATCTACCATTGCAACTACATAGTTTACTTTGTTGAGCTGCTTGATGATCTTTGCAGGACCTCTCCACTTTGCAGCTAACTTGGCCATAAATGCATTGTCAGCACGAGATAGAGGATGAGCTTGTACCCACACTAAATCCCCTGGTTGGAAGGCCTCATGTCTCCTTCTTCGGTTGTAGTACATTTCTTGACGGGTTTGAGCTCGTACAACATTTTCTCTAACTCTTTCCAACAGAGCTTGGGTGCGTTCAATTACATCATAAGCTTCTTTGTCCGGGTCAGGAGGTCGTTGTGCCAGACGTTCCAAAGGACCCTTGAGCTTACGCCCGAGTGCAATCTCAGCTGGAGTGTAGGCGGTGCTTTCTTGCCAAGCAGAGTTAATTGCAAAACGGAACTCGGAAATCCATCTGTCCCAGTGCCTATGATTCTCCTTGAGAAATGAGGCAATCATTGTCTTGAGAGTATTGTTAATTATTTCAGTGAAGCTAGTCTGTGGGTGGTATGATGTGGTAAGTTTCTGGGTCACTCCCCATTTTTTACATGTGATGTTTATCAGTTGAGAGGTAAATTGCGGACCACGATCTGAAACCAAGTAGGCAGGTGTCCCCCAGCGAATAAAGATTTATCTTATGAGGATCTCAGCGATTAAAGGAGCTTTTGCTGATCTTAATGGGAGTAGTTCAACCCACTTACTGCAGTAGTCCACAATGACCAACAAATACTCATTCTGTTTAAGACTTTTTGGGAATGGCCCCATCAAGTCAATACCAAGCATGTAAAAGGTGGAACCGTACCATAAAACCGTTTTAATTTTTCGACATGGTAAGAATCACAGTGATCAGGCTGATCTACCATTGCAACTACATAGTTTACTTTGTTGAGCTGCTTGATGATCTTTGCAGGACCTCTCCACTTTGCAGCTAACTTGGCCATAAATGCATTGTCAGCACAAGCTTGTACCCACACTAAATCCCCTGATTGGAAGGACTCATGTCTCCTTCTTCGGTTGTAGTACATTTCTTGACGGGTTTGAGCTCGTACAACATTTTCTCTAACTCTTTCCAACAGAGCTTAGGTGCATTCAATTACATCATAAGCTTCTTTGTCCTGGTCAGGAGGTCGTTGTGAAGCTTCTTTGTCCGGGTCAGGAGGTCGTTGTGCCAGACGTTCCAAAGGACCCTTGAGCTTACGCCCGAGTGCAATCTCAGCTGGAGTGTAGGCGGTGCTTTCTTGCCAAGCAGAGTTAATTGCAAAACGGAACTCGGAAATCCATCTGTCCCAGTGCCTATGATTCTCCTTGAGAAATGAGGCAATCATGGTCTTGAGAGTTTTGTTAATTCTTTCAGTGAAGTTAGTCTGTGGGTGGTATGATGTGGTAAGTTTCTGGGTCACTCCCCATTTTTTACATGTGATGTTTATCAGTTGAGAGGTAAATTGCGGACCACGATCTGAAACCAAGTAGGCAGGTGTCCCCCAGCGAGTAAAGATTTCTCTTATGAGGATCTCAGCGATTAAAGGAGCTTTTGCTGATCTTAATGGGAATAGTTCAACCCACTTACTGCAGTAGTCCACAATGACCAACAAATACTCATTCTGTTTAAGACTTTTTGGGAATGGCCCCATCAAGTCAATACCAAGCATGTAACCAGGCTCTACAACTGTAGTGGATTGCAAATGGTCTGACAACTTGGTTATTCAAAGCTTGTATTGCTGGCATATTTGGCATTGTTTACAATAATCCCAAGTGTCTTTACGAATCATTGGCCAATACACCACATTGAGTAATCAGCGCAGAGTCTTCATTTGGCCCAAATGCCCGCTCAAGGTATTATCGTGGGCATATTGCAAAAACTGCTGCCTTAGAGGAGTTGGTACAACTACTTGTAAGGTCTGATACTCATAGGAACTGGGTATGCATCTAAACAGATAGCCATTGCATATGGTATAATGGATATGGTTGGGGTCTAAAGGTTTAGTTTTAGCAGCACCCCACAGAGATTCAAGTGATGCATCAACCTTTTGATGCTCTCCGATCTCTTCCCAATTGACAGGAAAGTCGCGGAGTTGGTACAACTACTTGTAAGGTCTGATACTCATGGGAATTGGGTATGCATCTAAACAGATAGCCATTACATATGGTATAATGGATATGGTTGGGGTCTACAGGTTTAGTTTTAGCAGCATCCCACAGAGATTCAAGTGATGCATCAGCCTTTTGATGCTCTCCGATCTCTTCCCAATTGACAGGTAAGTCGCCTCCCATTTCCTTGGCTTGGTACATTGCCATTTGAGCAGAAGACTGTTCTTCAGCAATACTACGAGACAAAGTGTCAGGTAAAATATTGCACATTCCTTTACGGTGAAGTACAATAAAATCAAATCCTTGCAGACGGATGGCCCACTTTGTAAGACGAGAGGTTGGTCGGGGATGATTGAACACCCAAGTGAGTGCAGAATTATCAGTGACTACTTCAAAATGTCGACCCTCTAGATATTGTCGCCATTTTTCCACAGCCCACACTACAGCAAGGCATTCCTTTTCAGCTGCAGCATATGATTTTTCAGCACCTTGTAATAGGCGAGATGCATAAGCTATTACATGTTCTCCTTCACTGTTTTTCTGAGTTAAGACGGCTCCCAAGCCTGTGTCGCTTGCATCTGTTTGCACCGTGAAAGTTTGGTTGAAGTCTGCATGCATTAACACTGGAGCTTTTTTCAAAGCCTCTTTTAAGTCTTCAAAGGACTGTTGACATTCAGGAGTCCAAGCCCAAGATACATTCTTCTTTTTAAGTTCAAGTAGAGGGGCTGCACGCTCTGAGAATCGAGGAATGAATCGATGATACGACACAGCAAGACCCAAAAATCGTTGCACTTCTTTCTTCTTTCACATTCTTGGGGGGTGGAACTTTACTAACAGCATCAACCTTGGTTGTCTCAGTTCTGATTCCTTCCCCAGAAATGACATGTCCCAGAAAGGAAAGGGATATTTTGAGGAAGCTGGGCTGCACGCTCTGAGAATCGAGGAATGAATCGATGATACCACACAGCAAGACCCAAAAATCGTTGCACTTCTTTCTTCTTTCACATTCTTGGGGGGTGGAACTTTACTAACAGCATCAACCTTGGTTGTCTCAGTTCTGATTCCTTCCCCAGAAATGACATGTCCCAGAAAGGAAAGGGATCTTTTGAGGAAGCTGCACTTCTCTAAGTTAAGGGTCAAACCTGCAGACTCTAGCTTCACAAAAATCTGTTTAAGGTTTTGGAGATGTTCCTGAACATCTTTGGAATAAATCACTATATCATCAATGTAGACGAAACAACACTGACCGGTCAAGTCTTGTAACACTGTAAACATCAACCTTTGAAAAGTGGCAGCGGCATTTTTCAGGCCAAATGGTAAACGAAGAAACTAATTTTGGCCTTTTCTTGGTTATAAAAGCGGTCTTCTGGATGCTGCAGTCATCCATACTGACCTGCCAATACCCACTACGAAGATCCAAAGTGCTAAAGACGCTTGCTCCATACATGGATTCAAGAATATCCTGGATCTGAGGCATAGGAAATCCATCTAGGTGGGTTATAGCATTCAAAGCTCTGTAATCCACACAGAACCTCATGCTACCGTCCTTTTTTGGTACTAAAACCACGCTCTCTTCCACCTTCAATACCACGACTGAGGTGCCCTTGAGCAAGGCACCGAACCCCCAACTGCTCCCCGGGCGCCGCAGCACAAAATGGCTGCCCACTGCTCCGGGTGTGTGTTCACGGTGTGTGTGTGTTCACTGCTGTGTGTGTGCACTTTGGATGGGATAAATGCAGAGCACTAATTCCTAGTATGGATCACCATACTTGGCCACATGTCCCTTCACTTTCACTTTCACTAAAGATGCTTGCTCCATACATGGTTTTGAGAATGTCCTGGATCTGAGGCATAGGAAATCCATCTAGGTTGGTTTTAGTATTCAAAGCTCTGTAATCCACACAGAATCTCATGCTGCCGTTCTTTTTTGGTACTAAAACCACAGGAGCAGCCCACGGAGACGTGGATGGTCTTACAATCCCTCTTGCTAACATAGATGCTACTTCATCATCAATGAATTGCTGTTTACTCACTGGCACAGTATAGCATAGATGCTACTTCATCATCAATGAATTGCTGTTTACTCACTGGCACAGGATAGGCCTTCTTTCTTACAGGCATTGGATCGGTAGTAACAATCTGATGTTTAATAACCCCTGTGTGCCCTAGTTCGTCCGTGCACACCGTTGGCCAGTTTATCAGCAGACCTTCAAGTTGTTTCTTTTCAGCTCTGGATGCATCAGCGTTCATTGCTAACTCCTTAATTCATGTTATTGTGGAGCTAGATGTTTGAGCAAGAGGTACGGCAAGATAAAGGTTAACCAGGTCCAAGGTAGGAAGACAATGAAAAGATCTTGAAACAGTTTCTTCCTCAGGCAAAGAATATGTGTTAGCACCAAAATCTAGCCTTATTCCTGAAGTAACAAGAAATTCAAGCCCCAAAACCATGGGAAATGTCAAGTCTTGGTCTTTCATGACAAACAATGTTAAAGGATAATCATACCCATGCAAAGAGCAGCTCCATGTGACTTTACCCAATGCTGACTGAGCTTGGCCGTTGGCGAGAATAAAAGTCTGTCCTTGGCTAGTTTGCCAGGTTTTGGTTGCTGACTTTAAAAAAAAAGAGACTTTAGCTTTCTCCACAAAGATTATTTTATCAAAGAAAAAGTG
>NW_015635597.1:359-1302 GCF_001515625.1 Sinocyclocheilus rhinocerous | reverse complement strand
TATTCATAACCATGCTGAAAATAAGTCAATGATAGCTGATGCTAACGAGCTTGCTGGTGCTAAATTGACGTAATTTTTAGATATAAAGTCCAAATATTTTTATTCAACTGCCTAGATAGATTACATCTGGGGGAAAAAGAAAGGATGTGATGTTCAGAACATGGTAACTACAGTAATTATCAAAGTGGGAAGTGATGCCCTCTGGGGTATTTGGCCAGGTGTGTTTTTACAGCACAGACAAGGCTAGAGAAGAAAAAAATCATTATGAATATCTATTTATATTTTCCTTATTATATTCATTATTTAGTTATTGGTTATTTTGGGAAAATCCCAGGTATTTTGAGCAGTAGGATTATAAATATATATATATATATGCTAATATAAAATTAAATGATAAAGTAGCCTATATAAAACTGCAAAATAAACATTCATCTATGGGTACTTTTTACTTAAAGTCCCCCTGTAGCGAAAATCAAGTTTTTTTATGTTGTTTATTTGTCTATATGGTGATTTTTAATATGCCTTTAGACAAACCATGTGCCGATCTATTAATCAACACCATTGCTGAGTATTTTCTCCTTAAAACTGTAGTTTCCCAAAGGCTGACCCAGAAATACGGTTTGAAAAAGCCCTCGGTTTGCTACGTCACAAACCAATAACCAATCACGTCAAGGGATCGATTCCTATCACAAGCATGCAAAATATACCAAATATACCAACAAGCACAAAACCAAAAATAAATTAAAGCAAAAAAACCATGAAGCTGTGGTTTAATGTAAATTTAGAACCACTAACTTGCATTATAACCCGCAGCAACAGTGTAAAAGTAGCCCGGAGTCAGACGCACCTCTCCCGCATTGGCGTCCGCACGTCACACGCGTATGATTGCGGGCGCGATTTGGAATCACAAACTTGGCTGCATTTGAGTCTTCAAGGCATGTTG
>NW_015635597.1:0-120 GCF_001515625.1 Sinocyclocheilus rhinocerous | reverse complement strand
GCATATTCATAGATCAGCGTATAGTAAATGAGGCAAGGGTGTTGAGTTACATTCAAGCTATTTGAAGGCATGAGGAAATTATTTTCACAAGAAAAAAACATTTAAATATGTAATTTTGAT
>NW_015635596.1:0-738 GCF_001515625.1 Sinocyclocheilus rhinocerous | reverse complement strand
TTCCAGAGTTTGGGCGCTAAATAGGAAAAGGATCTGCCGCCCGCGCGTGATTTTTTTTTCCCAAACCAGTTGAGCGCAAACCACGCCCCCTACGCGAAAACCCCACCCCGCAACCATGACTCAAGTCTCTGGCTCGATTTCATTGGTCCACTCTGTTACGTCACCTGAGAAGAAGTTTGGACATCAATCAAGGTCGTTGATGGATCCGTCGCTGACAAACGGTAAACAGTTCTTTTCAATAACATTTTATTATTAGAAGTATTTGTAGGTCTCAATGTGAGTTTTTAAAATTATTATTATAGTTTTCATTTTATCTTTATCTTGTTTAGGCTGTGGAGAAGACCAAGCCGTACATCTGAAGGTAAAAATTTGAATAAGTTAGAAAAAAAAAATTATATATATATATACAGTGTTGGGCAAGTTACTTCCAAAATGTAATACATTATATATTACTAGTTACTGTGTTTTGAAAGTAATTAGTTACATTACAATATTACTGTCTCTGAATTGTAATGCGTTACACTACTTTTGAGTTACTTTTGAGTTACTTTCACCAAAATATCCACAGAAGTATAATAAAATGCCAAAATGTAGTTTATTGCTGCTCATTCTACACCCAGTGGAGGGTAATGTGGTAGGTCTATATAGCATACAATTATAAAATCATATTTAGATGCCGGTCTACATTAATGTTTATGTTGTAGTTTAGGTTAAACACAGATAAGCAGAAACCACATT
>NW_015635595.1:0-879 GCF_001515625.1 Sinocyclocheilus rhinocerous | reverse complement strand
TTTGGTTGAAAATGAAAATCAGATTGACGTCAAAACCCAACGTCACATTGATGTCAAAACCCATCGTAAATTGACGTCAATCCCCAACGTTGGACAGACGTTGTATTTTGGTTGAAAATGAAAATCGGGTTGACGTCAGAACCCAACGTCAGATTGACGTCAGAACCCAACGTCAGGTTGACGTCAGAACCCAACGTCAGGTTGACGTCAGAACCCAACGTCAGATTGACGTCAGAACCCAACGTCAGATTGACGTCAATCTCCAACGTTGGACAGACGGTGCATTTTGGTTGAAAATGAAAATCGGGTTGATGTCAGAACCCAACATCAGATTGACATCAGAACCCATCGTAAATTGACGTCAATCCCCAACGTTGGACAGACGTTGTATTTTGCATGAAATTGAAAATCGGGTTGACGTAAGAACCCAACGTCAGATTGACGTCAATCTCCAACGTTGGACAGACGTTGCATTTTGGTTGAAAATGAAAATCAGGTTGACGTCAGAACCTAACGTCAACATGACGTCAGAACCCATTGTCAATTTGACATCAATCTCCAACGTTGGACAGACATGGCATTTTGGTTGAAAATGAAAATCTGGTTGACGTCAGAACCCAACGTCACATTGATGTCAGAACCCATTGTCAATTTGACGGCAATCTCCAACGTTGGACAGACGTTGTATTTTGGTTGAAAATGAAAATCGAGTTGACGTCAGAACCCAACGTCAAATTGACATCAAAACCCAACGTCAGATTGACGTCAAAACCCGACGTCAGAACCCGACGTCAGATTGACGTCAGAACCCGACGTCAGATTGACATCAAAACCCGACGTCAGAACCCAACGTCAGATTGACGTCAGAACCCAACGTCA
>NW_015635594.1:0-552 GCF_001515625.1 Sinocyclocheilus rhinocerous | reverse complement strand
ACTTTTCCATGACATTCTAATTTATTGAGATGCACCTGTATTATGCTCTATTCATTCTTTTTTAGAAACCTTGCACTTTTCTACTAAATTTTAAACGGTGTAAAATTTTTAACAAATTAAGCGCGGTCCACTGCTGCACACGTACCACAATATCGATACAGGGCCAGCTGTATCGATGCTCGTATCGTCAAATCTCTGTGACGATACATCGTCGTATCGATATTTTGAACACAGCACAAGTATGCACTTATTGTCAAAGTTATAAATACAGCGGCTCTTTTTTTTTTTTCCTAAAGGGGATTTAGCGTCACAAGACAGGACACAAGACACAAAAATTTTGCTTTTTCAACTTTAGTTAGTCTGTAATTTTGCTGTTTGATCATAAACAAGATCTGCAAAGTTACAAAGTTCAAAGTCCACTTCAAAAGGAGATATTTTATTTAACAGAAATCACTTTTCAAAAACTACAACGAACGACTCGTTTGGACTATAACACATATTTTCCGAGATTTGTGATATCACAAATATTGACGAATGGGACGAGACCTGGTT
>NW_015635593.1:0-1216 GCF_001515625.1 Sinocyclocheilus rhinocerous | reverse complement strand
TGATGGTAACTACCTCCATTTCTTCCGCAGTAACGTTACATGTCGGGTTTTTCTCCATATTAAAGTCTGACAGGTTCTGAGATAAAGTTCTCAATATAACAAATAAAGCAACAAAACATGATGCATCCTCCAAAGGCTGCATTTGAAGGCCGATTGCGTCACCGTGGCGCGACGAAGGCTGCCGCAATTCGAACGCGACTTCAAATGCGTCCTCCGTTTCTCCGGCAAATGAAGGATACATCCGATGGATCCTTCGCAGCCTACCCTATCCCAGAATTCATAGCGTGCCGGTGACGACGGGACTTTTATTCAAACAAAATAGCAAGTGATGGTTCTGTGGCTGCCAACGAATACACTTATAAATGTAAGTATTGTGTTTTAATTTGCTCAAATAGCTAGCAAAACAAATGTTAAAAGTCAGGGGTCTTAAAAAATTGTGAACAGATTCATTTGTTAGGTGGTCTGAGGCAAAATAACTTGTATTTATTAAATTAGAGGGCTGAATTTGATAATTCCTGTATTTGGGACAAAAACTCTGCCATTGTGGCTCGGAGGTAAGGCATTACCCATCTGTAATATTTCCACTGGACCACTTGTGTTCACAACAATTAGCCCTCACCCATATATAAAGCCCACAACAACAAGACAAGTATGCCTATAAGGCTACTTAATAAGTAGACAAGTCTTTAACTTGTATTTTTATTTTATTTCATTTTTTATTTTTATTATTTATTTATTTTGTAGCGAGATATGTCCACAAATGTTTTAGGCAAACTTGATGATCCAGAAATATGATTTTTGAAGTATTTTGTATGCACGTCCTGCTGTCATATTTTCTAACCTTAAGATTGCAGCCCTGTCTTAATAATTTTCTTTCCTTTTTCTCTTCTTTTAGGGCAGTTCTGGAGAAAATGGTGCTTCTGGGAAACTTAAAAATGAAATGAATTATAGGACAGTTTTGGAGAAAATGGTGCTTCTGGGAAACTTAAAAATGAAATTAATTAAGTTATTACGTTTGTAATTTAAATTATTTGTAAATGAAGCAAAGTAATTTATGTGTATTGTTTTAGTTGAAACTTGTAAATAAAAGATGAGAAGTAGTTCTGAAAATTGTTAATTTTTGCAAAGCAAGTTATAATTTGTAAATGACAGAAATTCTTCTATAAAAATTTTTGTTGCCTCTGAATAACATTTGCAAATGAAAATAAATTGTTCT
>NW_015635592.1:0-571 GCF_001515625.1 Sinocyclocheilus rhinocerous | reverse complement strand
ATCATCTGAAATATGTAAGTATTAGCAACTTTACATGACCGCTCAGTCTAATGTTAACCAAGAGAAATGTGCGCTATTCAAGTGTCTGTGCGGAAGCTGAACAGTATCGCGCTCACTGCATGACAGATGGAGGCGCCGGTGCGCTCACTTACTCTTAAAAGGGTCATATGATGTTGCTAAAAATAACATTATTTTGTGTATTTGGTGTAATGAAATGTGTTTATGCGGTTTAAGGTTAAAAAAACACATTATTTTCCACATACTTTACATTATTGTTTCTCGTCTATGCCCCGCCTTTCTGAAACACGTCGATTTTTACAAAGCTCATCGGTCTGAAAAGCGAGGTGTATGCTGATTGGCAAGCTATCCAGAGCGTTGTGATTGGCTGAATACCTCAAGTGTGTGACGGAAATGTTATGCCCCTACCATATTGCCGAATACCTCAAACGTGTGACGGAAATGTTACGCCCCTTACCATATTGTGATGCCGTGTCCCGGAGCGATGAGACAAAACCTATAAAACCCTTTATAAACGAGGCATTTGTTGCATCTAGTGGGGACATAATTACTG
>NW_015635591.1:832-984 GCF_001515625.1 Sinocyclocheilus rhinocerous | reverse complement strand
ATAAACGGTTGATGAAAAGGGTTAAACAATTTATTGAAGTTAATGTGTTTAATTTGAGAATCGAGTCTTTGCGAGGCGAGGTTGACAGTTTGAACATTCAAAAAGTCAACGCCGTCTCCAAAGTTTAAACAGTTAACTGACATCCTGTCAAA
>NW_015635591.1:0-289 GCF_001515625.1 Sinocyclocheilus rhinocerous | reverse complement strand
TAAGGGTAATATATTATCTGAATTTAATTCATAAATCTTCAGCGCGGGTTTCATAGTGGAAGGACTCAGCTGAGCTGATCAGGACGTTTTGCTGTGGACCCTGGACCTCACATTACACCTCCCATCAATAAGAGGTAAGGGCTGTATTTATTCATGACAGCTGCAGATGGGGGACAAAGTGTATATATAAGGTTTATTGGTTCATTAAAGGCAAAATAATACAACACCCCTCACAATTCAGTCTTGTACCTCGTGGCAGTCCACTTTCATACCAATGTCCCCCTATAGC
>NW_015635590.1:451-559 GCF_001515625.1 Sinocyclocheilus rhinocerous | reverse complement strand
CAGAGCACACCTCGCTTTTCAGACCGATGAGCTTTGTAAAAAATGCAAGACTTCAGAAAGGCGGGGCATAGAGGAGAAACAATAATGTACAGTATGTGGAAAATAATG
>NW_015635590.1:0-158 GCF_001515625.1 Sinocyclocheilus rhinocerous | reverse complement strand
ATTGTCTGTTTTAGGGCTTTGGCGATTATGCCGATTATCACGTTTAATTGTCTGTTTTTATGGCTTTCATTATATAATTGATTAATTTAAGGGTTCAGTAAACAATTATGATGTTTTAATCTTTTCGAGTTATTATTTTGCAGTGTAAGATTACATAG
>NW_015635589.1:15314-48359 GCF_001515625.1 Sinocyclocheilus rhinocerous | reverse complement strand
GGGGAAGTTGTGCCTCCCCTGCCTCCCCCGACGAGCCGCCACTGGCATTTAAAAATAACAGCATATCTAAAAGTATGAGACAACAACAAACAAAAAACATAGGCCTACCATTAAAAGCCGTGCTTGCACAGGTTCTGCACGATCCTTTTCAATAATATCCTCTCCTTCTCAATCGGGCTCGAACTGATATAGTCCAGGTGATATGTGCAAAATTTGAGGTGATATGTTCACTTTTTCATAAAAGCATGAAACTTGGTACAATTGTACAGGTTAGGGCCCTGAACATTTTCAGAAATGGAGCCATCGCAAAAACACCTTGTGGTTGCCATGGCGACCATTTTACTTTCAGACATAACCAAATGATGTATTTTGTGTCATATCTCCTGAACCAAACATGATAACACAGAAAAGGTGATGTCTACCTCTATGTTTTGGTGGTCAAGGATTACAATGATACCATATGCAGCAACATAAACTGTTCAGGTGAAGAGTTAATGGTGAAATTAGCAATGTGAGAAGGAAATCACAGTATCTGAGTATCACAGTATCAGCATTTACAAAAGTCCGTATTATGGCTATTATTTTTTTCCTTCTTTGATAATTAACTAATATTTTATTCAATAGTACAATCTGTGGGTCTCTGGAATTGTCAGTCAGCTGTTAACAAACTTCATTTTGGCCATTGCTTCTCAGTCTACTCTTAGTATCTTGGGCTTGACTGAGACCTGGATTCTTCCAGAAGACTCCGCAACCCCTGCTGTTCTCTCTAACAACTTCCCTTTCTCTCACACCCCCATCAGGTTGGAAGGGTACTGGTCTTCTCATTTCTAATAATTGGAAATACTGAACCCACTCTTCCCTATGCAATAAAACATCTTTTGAGTTTCAAGCTATTATGGTATCAGCTTCGAAATCCATCTGGAGAAGCCTTACACTGCAGACTTCCACTTCCACTCCTAGCTTCATTCGATCTCAAATAGCTTACCACCACAAGCACTAACAAATCAGGCAACCAGCTTGACTTAAATTACACATGCAATTGTATCACAGACAACATTTTGTAAAACCTCTAGACATTTCTGCTAATTTATTTATTACATTTAACCTACATATTACTACCTGTGTGCCATCAATTCCCCTACCAGTTACTTTTAGTCAAAACCTGCACTCCCTTTCACCCTTCCATCTTTCCTCTGTAGTGTCATCCTCTCTTCCCTCACCCACCCATTTCTCATCTCTGGATGTAAATACAGCAACTGACACTTTATGATCCACTTATTATTCTTTGGTGACCAGCTGACCTTCAAGGACCATATTGTAAAGACAGCTCGATCGTGCAGGTTTGCATTGCACAACATCAGGAGGAGCAGGCCCTCTCAAGTTCAAGACATTGATGTTTGCATACAGAACAGCCACAGGCTCAGCACCCTCCTACTTCCTCCTCACTCTTACGAATCTACATCCCCTCCAGAAACCTGAGATCTGTAAGTAAGTGATGCCTTGTGGTAACATCACAGAGAGGCATTTTCGTTCACCTTTCCTGGCTGGTGATTAACAGAAATCCTTCTGTAATTAACAGACTCTGGCTTCCCCCTTGTGGACAACATAATAGACAACTCTGGCCCCAGAGAGGGATTAAGTTTACATGAAATATGTTTGAAATTTCATTCTGCATCTTCTGAGATTTCATTGAAATCCTTCTCATAAAGTCACTGAATTAACCATTAACTGTTCACCTGATTGCGTTGCCATCTGCATGTGATGTTAGAGCGTTGTTGAGAGAGAACAAGAATGTATTGGAAACACGCTACCGCCTACCCGACTCTGTCTGAAGAGGTAAGGAATACACTTACTGAGATATTTTTTTTATATCTCTGAAATAAATGATAGTATTCTTGAAAACAATGTTTCAATGTATTATTGAATAAAATAGTAGTTAATTATCAAAGAAAGAAAAATGTTTTTGTATATGGTATCATTGTAATCCTTGACCATCAAAACATAGAGGTAGACATCACCTTTTCTGTGTTATCATGTTTGGTTCAGGAGCTATGACACAAAATACATAATTTGGTTATGGCGGAAAGTAAAATGGTCGCTATGGCAACCACAAGGTGTTTTTGTGATGGCTCCATTTCTGAAAATGTTTAGGACCGCAAACTATACAAGTGTACCAAGTTTCATGCTTTTATGAAATAAAAAAAAATATTCATGCCCGCCCGCCGCCACTCACTCAAGCCGCTGGCCTCCGCTCACTCTAGGCCTCCGGCCTCCGCTCACTCAAGCCCGCCGTGTGTGACGCTGTGTTTCGTTTTGAAAGCGAAACTACTTTGTTTGGCCTTCCAAAAGAGGACACGACTAGAAATCAGTGGTTAAGTTGTATTTACAACACTGTTCCAGAACAGTTCAACCCAAATATTCAGATAGCGGAGTCCAGCCCAGGGTCATCACATGTGGTTGCCGCAAGCCCGCCGGACTGTCTTTTGTCGAATCCGCCGGCCGCGCCTTTCTCAAGCCCACCCGCCTCTGCTCACTCAAGCCGGCCTCCGCATACTCTAGGCGCGGCTCACTCTAGGCCTCCGGCCTCCGCTCACTCAAGGCTTTAATGGGTTTTAATGTTTTTGTCTCGTCGCTCCGGCCGGACAGGGCATCACAGTATGGTAAGGGGCGTAACATTTCCGTCATACGCTTGAGGTATTCGGCCAATCACAACGCACTGGATAATCAGAGCACTGTAAAAATCAACGCATTTCAGAAAGGCGAAGGCATAGAGGAGAAACAATAATGTACAGTATGTGGAAAATAATGTTTTTTGAACCTTAAACCGCATAAACACATTTCATTACACCAAATACACAAAATAATGTTCTTTTTAGCAGCATCATATGACCCCTTTAAAAACGAAGCATTAACACATGTAGACTGCACCCCATAAACACAATCAAGCCTAGAAAAAAACCAGTGAACCAACCCTTTAATTGTTTATTTAGGGCATTAATTTTTTTTCTTAGTACATTTTGCTATGTAATTATTTGCAATTATTTACAATAATTAATCATGTAATTATTTAGATAAAAAATAATGAATTGACAGCCCTAATTGTTATATATTATAATATCAATATACAATATACAATTATAATAAACCGCTGATCCACAACATCAGAACATCAGTAAATATTATTTACAAGTAATTAATACAAGTGGACCATGATAACCTTCAAACCCTTGACTTTTTTGCATACTAATGGGATAGGAGACAGTATCAAAAAATGAAACACTTCACCTTTAAAATTTGACTGCTTTACAATGAGGTTGTGCCAAATGCCAGCAGGTGGCAGTGTAAAACAAATTTATCATGACATTTTTATGCCACTGTCCTTGATTCCCATGTAACAACAGTGTGTGGCCAATAAAGAGGTGTGTGAAATTGTAGAATTCATGTCATCTTACCCCAGTCAATCCCAGTCCTTTATTAACACACAAATGGAGACCTTTAACCTTTGCTCATTTGTGAATAATGATGTAACTTTCAGTCTGTTTCTTGCACAAAACTTGAAATATGGATGTGTGGACTATTTTCATGGACATTTTGTGTGTGTGTGTGTGTGTGTGTGTGTGGAGCTTGACAGTATAATTGTATGACCCTTTATTAACACAAATGGAAGCCTTGTACTCAACATGTCTATTGATTTCAGCACTGCAGTGTGGTCAAACATGTCTGTCATGGTAACTCTATCTGACAGGATATGAAATGACTGTCTTATTGAATGAGACATGAAGAATACTCACTGCTGAATGTCACAGTGTTCACTGATACGTTTTCTTTTGAGTTGTTGTCTGATATGTAGAGCTCTGCAGCCACCTGTCAGAAAATAAAGCCAATTACCATAATAGCAGTAAATACTCTACTGGGTGATAGTTTATCAGGTACATGTGGATTGTCTAGAAAGTATTATTTTGTAAATGAAGTCATTTTGTAGCCTTGTTGGATATCTGACTTTCTGTTCATATCACATATGGAAAAGATGTAGACTCTACCAAAGATTTCCATCACGATGACCTGCATATAAATACAGACATGTTCACTATCACTGAATTCTAAATGTGTGACTAAAAATGCCTAGCGGAGGAAATATATGTGTAGAGCATATAGGCCTGGTCTTATTTATTTGTAGTTAATTCTACCATCAAAAGCCTGTGATGCAGTTTGTTTGAACATAGACATAAACTGTTGACCGTTAAGCATTGTCATATAACTTATACTCCGAGGCGGACAGTAACTAAGCACATTTACTTAAGTATTGTACTTAAGTACACTTTTTGAGTATCGGTACTTTACTTGAGTATTATTTTTTCTGGGAACTTATGACTTTAACTTCACTACATTTGAAAGACAAATATTGTACTTTTCACTCCACTACATTTCTGTCAAGGTCCTCGAAGTAGAAAGTCGTTACTATGTAGCAGCTTTGAAAGCCAGTGGGTGATTTTTTTCTTCTCTACAATGTGACTTTCTTTTTTTTCAGACAGTTTATCAGTAATCACTCCTGTAGGGCTACATGAAATGATTTCCCAGCATTTTTTGAACACTGACCAGCTACAAATGTGATAGTTGTTTACAACAATTCAATAAGTTAATATTGTGGTTTATATTAGACAGTGTAATGTATTGTAAGTTGCTTCAGAGGTATTGCAAGTATTACGTACAACAATAAAAAATATGTGCATTGACATAAAAAAGGAAATTTACTTTTGGTACTTAAGTACTTTTAAAAGCAAGTACTTCTGTACTTTTACAACTTTTACTTGTAATGGAGTAATATTTGACCAGCGGTATCTGTACTTTCACTCAAGTAATGGAGTTGAGTACTTTGTCCGCCCTCTGCTTATACTGACCAGCAGATGTCAATACTGAACTTTTTTTTTTAAAAAGGACAATGAAATGTTGACTAAAATGACTAAAGGAATCAAATTTTACATTACCTGCTGAAGTGGTAGACAGACAAATTCAGTTACTTCATGTAATCTGTCAAAGCTCTTTAGTATTAACTCCTGTCACAAAATTTTGAATAATATCCTGGCCACTCTTTTCCAGATAATCAAAGTATGCAAACGTCAGTCTGTTTCTCACACAAGACTTGGAATATAGATGTGTAGACTACTTTTTATGGAACATCTTTTGTCTTTTTGGACCTTGACAATATGATTTACAAACCTCTTTCATTGTTAACATAAGCTGCTGAGACAGCATGGAAATTGTGAGCGTCAGCCCGGGATGATTCCAGCGCGGCTCTCCGTTCTCTCAGCTGGGTCTGCCTCT
Organism: Sinocyclocheilus rhinocerous; assembly: GCF_001515625.1. Classification (NCBI taxonomy): domain Eukaryota; kingdom Metazoa; phylum Chordata; class Actinopteri; order Cypriniformes; family Cyprinidae; genus Sinocyclocheilus; species Sinocyclocheilus rhinocerous. The sequence continues at coordinate 43,037 of NW_015635589.1, read as the reverse complement.
CCACCAGGTCGCGGATCTGCTTCTCCACGGCCTCCAGCTCGAGCTGCATTCGGTGTCCTCACCTGCACTCAAAGGTAGACACACATCCGCCATTAAAGCAAGTAACAGTGAGTAAAACTCTCCACGGCCTCCAGCTCGAGCTGCACCGAATGCAGCTTGAACGTGTCCTCACCTGTACTCAAAGGTAGACACACATCCGCCATTAAAGCAAGTAACAGTGAATAGTGTATTAGTAATGTAAGCGAGATTAGCGGCAACCACGCTGGCGATGCTAACGGGCTATATGCTAATAGCGGACTCGGGAAGTCAAAATAGAACTAGTGATAACAAGGCGCTCTGATTGTTTTTGTTGTAGAATACGATAGGGGATATATTCACACGTTATGGAAACGAAAATTATGGTGTATAAAATTGATTTTAAGATAAAAAATAGACAATAAAGAATGAACTTGACGGAGCTCAAACTCAAAACACACGGCAGCAACAAACAGGAAGTGATTGAACAGGAAGTTCAAGTGACTACAGATTGAACAGAATCCCTGAAGAGTACTAACCCATTGTGATCAACGCTCTAAGGTCACACGCAGACGGCAATGCAATGTTGCTAACCTACATCCTATCTCTACATCCTCTACTACACCTCTTTCTTTCTCTGTGGGTCTCTGGAATTGTCACTTCATCATTAGTATCAGCATTGCTAAAGAAAATTTCATGTTATGTACCCAAAACTCAAACATTTTTAACCTCTCTTGAATTTGTTTGTAGAAAGATGAGCCAATAAATGAAAAGATGAGAATCTTAATTCACATTATGTATAAACAGCTTTATTCCTATACAGAAAATATGAAGTACAAAAATAAAGAGTAACTTTGCCAACAACGACAATTATAATTGATAAATAAAACATGTAAAATACTGAAGCAAAGCAATGTATTGTTGTCAGCTTTTTAAAACAATATTTTTAGATGTCATTTCGGAGCAGCTTTTATTATTGAAATATCAGGACTCTTTTAAGGTCAGCAGATTGGCCAGACAGATGGACTAGCCAGAACACAATCCATCTCCCCCTCATCCTTAGTATTTTGGAAGAAAACTATTTTAATTTCCTTTTCATAAATTGAATCCGAGACTTCCCAGTAAGTGCTCTGAGAGTTTAATAACCCTTTGAGGACTCAGAAAAGCACCCAGTGAAATCCCTTGTCAGATCATGACAAAGTTATCTACAAGTCCTTCTTACTCCATGAAAACCTTTGGGTTAAATAGCTGAGTTTTTCTGCAACTGTGATATTTTGCAGCTGACCTTCTTCAGAACCTTGTAGTTATCCACGCTGGTTCATCGTGAGATGACAGGGATTGAAGAACACAGGCCAAGGTATAAACAATAAATATAAACATCCACAAGACACATGTGTAGACATGGTAATAAATAAATAACTTAAATGAAAAAATAAATATGATATCTGTTAAGTGTACAGTAAATGTTAAGGGATGCATGGCATCCATTTGGTAACAGTAAAATAAACAATGGCAAATGCATTGTGGTCATCATCTGTGTTGAGAAAAGAGAACGCTAATGACCCTGCTAAAGCACAGTCTGGTAGACATCACATTATGCTAATTTCTTGTTGTTGATAACTAGAATGGGAAAAACCCTGTCAGGCCAAATAACCATGGTGCAACTAAATCAATATATAAATGCTAAAATGTCAAGAAAGATGAATTAAGAACTGGCCTTTAGTTTGGTATGTAGCTAAATCCAACTACCATTTCACATAGTTTGACAGTTTAGACCTACATCATGCTTACCTAACATATGTTTATGATAATATTTTTTATATAATATGTAATTTGTACATTAATATTTGATGTACCAGCATAACATAAATTGGAAAAAACTATTGCATTGTACTATTGGGCTACACAGTCCCTATGGTTGAGCATCAAATATTCATCTTTATATATTTTATTGACTTTATCTTTCATCAACTTACTATATAAAAAACTGGCCTCGTGGAACATGAACCCTTTAATACCTCTTACTTTATTTATGGTATTAAAAAGGATTAAAAATGTAAGCTAGAAAAATAGTTCATATCATTCCTGTAAAAATCCTGAGAAATGAAAAACCTACTGCAAATACAATCAACCTTCAGCGCTTCCACCTGAATGGGTAATACTAACTGGCCTGCGTGTTTTCTATCGGGCTAATCTTTTAATAATACTCCACATATGTTTGTGCAATTACATTGTAATTACCACAATAATGTGCTGTTAATAATGAATGATCCAAATGTTGCTAATCTGGCTGAAATATTACATGCCAGACTGAAGGCCAGGAAAATGGGCACTGACATCCAGGATCAACAAAGGAGTCTGACAAATGAAACAGGGTTTCATGCTGTATCCAAGTCTGATGAAACTCTTGGTAAGCAAATGCTCGTCGAGTTATTACATGTAGTTTTTGTTTATAGAGCCATTCAGATGTTGCTGTTCTTCCATCCTCAAACTCTCTCCATATTGAGCCCAAAGAGTCTCTCGTCATCTCTTGGTCTTGGACTTGGTCGAATCGTATTCTAACGTCATTCAAGCTTTTCTGTCGAGGTTTGGTGTGATGAAACTTTGAATGCATAAGCTGTTGTTGTGAATCACTCACAGCCAGACCAAATTCCCTCACAGCGCTTCACCATGGCCAACTCGCCCGACCTCGTTCTGTAGCCATGGCCCAGGAGGCTTCCCGATTCCTCCTTTCCTCTCTTTGCACCGTTTTTGCAGGTCACGCTCCCCCTCCCCTTATTCAGCTCGCCTCATCCCACGCACTCACAGTCTGCTGCGGAGAGGGACTTGATGGTTCTCCAGGTTGTGGTAGCATCCATGAAGGAGACGGGTTCATAGCCCGTGGGCCGGCAGCAGGGGTGTGCGCTAACCTTCCTGGCGGTGCGCTTGGGCAGACTACCGTTGGCCAGCAGAGCGCGCAGAGCCAAGTCGTAGTTCCCACGAGACCTCTGGCAGGAGCCGACGCAGAACTTGAAAAGGACAATCTCGTCTGAGTCAAAGCCCATGCCCAGGTCCCGTACACGCATCTCACGTTTCTCTACACGACAGTCCCGGCTGCTATGCCGACCCCTGCTGCTCTTCTTTTTCTTTTCCTCCTTCTCTTTTTTCTTCTTTTTTTTGCGCGCACCTTTGGTCTGTATGTCAGAAGTGTCCGGTGAGCGGGGGGAACGTTCCCATCTCGCTGGCTGTTGGTCATCCTCGACGAGCACAGATGGCTCTGTGGGAGAGACGGAAACGGATGGAGACGAAAGGAAAGAGAATTTTATCACCTGTTCAGGACTATACAATTCATTGTTGATTCATTCATTGTGGAAATCATTCCCAGATATCCAACTCACCAAACAAACCGTGCCATGGGGAGTCACTGCCCTCCTCAAGCTCTTCCTCAGCGTCTGGAAAAACCTCTAATGGCAGCTCCTGCATCCCAGCAAATCCTACCGCAGCTTCGGATTCTGCTCGAAAACGTGACCTGCCTCCTGCCACTAGGGGCAGCAGAGCCATGACAACCCATACAAGCACCTGAGCAAACAAAGCAAAGGTGGATGGAAAATGAAAGGACAGTTTTTCAAAGTAATTAGAGCATCTCCTGGGTACTTGAATCAATGGATGTCCGAGCAATGAATTTGCCCATTTATACACACCTGCCAGCGTTTCCTGTGACAAGGTGCATCGGTGACTGATGGCATGGCAGGCATTGCTCTGATCCGACTCCTCGGCCACCACCAAACTCCCACCTGCATGGAAAGAACAAGGAATAGCTTTATTATACAGCAACCTACAGTTGTACATGTACATACCAAGTCAGGCAATGTAAACTCGAGAGAGCGACATGCGGGTGACACATACACATACATACAAATGTATATTCAAAGGTGTCCCATTCATCACGGTCATAATGCCTTTAGAAATCATGCTCTTTGTTGTTATAGAGAGAGACCGGAGTGATCTCTGAGCGCAGCCGGTGCTGACTTGCCTGCGGACAAAGCTACAGTGTTAAAAAGAGCCGTTGTCCGTCAAATAAACAGCCTTGAAGCAAATGCTGTCAAAAGCATTCTTGACGTGGTTAGATTGCAGAGTGTAGAAGGAGCCTCATGCTCTCAGGGGGTCCAACAAGCCACAGAGATACAGAGAGGTTGATAAGAGCTCTGAGCAATGCAGATGTTTATTGACTCATTGCAGTGTGTGACTGTGTAACCTGTGCTGGGGGCTCTGATTTATATCAGGGTCAAGAACAGGGCACAGTGTCTCAGTTAACACCATTCAAACAGCAGGATTCAGTCAAACACGGCAACCCGAAAATGATTGATGAGGACAGACCAATTATTTTCTAGGGGAAAAGGGATGGCAGGCGAAACAGCAGTGCGTGCTGTGCTTATATTTTGGCATATTTTTATAGTGTTCCAGTTGTGTGGAGTTGACTGAGGCTGGATTCCTTTCTCTCACTCACCTCTGAGAGATCCGCTTCAGGAGGAACTGAACTGATGGCACACTTAAGACCAATTTACAAGAATTAACTAGCAATAAAGCAGTTAGCCACAAGAGGATGTGCCTTAATTTTAGCATGGTTACAGGCTATTGTTAGACACAACATGTTCACGCTAACGGTGTGAAGTGGCTAGTACTGCTGATGAAGAGCAGTAATTTATAATAACTGCACATAACTAACTATTTTGAGTTTATTGTGTTAATTGTGTTAATTTATTGTGTGATTTCATGCATAACATTATAATGTGGAAAAACAGATATTCATTTTGGTATTTGCTAAAGATTACATTTAGCTGTTATTAAATTATGAGCAAAGATTAACTTTATCACAGATTACAATTGAATATCCAGTACTGGCTGACAAATATACACACAATTTAGACAAATAAATTAATGATAAATTAAAAAAAGAAAATCATTGGTAAATAACCAGTATGGTACTGATACCTATTTTTACTATTTATATCTAAGCTGCTCTTTTCTATACAGTGAAAGTGGACGGTGAAAACGTCTGTGCCTGCTGCCAGTCCACTTTCACTGAATCTCATTCGGTGTTAAATGGAAGAACGCAAGCCATACGGGTTGGGAATGACATGAGGGTATATGATGAGAGATTTTTAATTTCAGGCTTATATCCATATAAGCCTGCATTTTGGAAGTAGCTAGGAAATGTAAGGCCTACTCTAATTTCAAATCACATTACTGGGGGCTGGACATTCATTGTACCTGTTCTATTAATTCTGGACCATTTTCTAATGACTCTCTTAATGTTAAAGAAAGATCATCGTAAAGTTTTAAGGGTCAGAGGATCCTTTGCTAAGCTTTTCTCATGCAGTAGGAAGCCATTTGGACTCTCTTGAATGATTTACTAAATAAATCTTTAAAGATGAAAAATAAAGTATTATCTCATGTGCTCCTCAGGAGCATTAAAGATGTCTAATGCTGTATCTTAAGATCTTCAGTCATCTTGGTTTATTGGCTGCTTAAGGCAAATGTAGAATTGATGTCTTCTAAATCCAGCCAAATAAATATGAACCCGTTTTCAACAGCTTCAGGACATATTTATGGCATCTCTGGAGGCCAGCTTCAGCTGAGAAAGACCACATATGACCAGAGATGAATGTGGACATGCTGTCAAGAGGTTTTACAGCATGAATTCCTATTGAAATGTGACTTCTACCCTCATTCTAACTCCTGCATGTGTTGCATTATAATTGAAGCGTTGTTTATACGTGAAGAATTATTGTATTCTGATGATTTTCTAATTGTAATTGTATACATATCCGTATCACCTTAAATATGTGGCACTTCATCTAAACTGCCATAATTGCTTTGATCATAAGCGACATAAAAGCATACGCCCTGAGCTGCATATGTGATTGTTTGTTTATAAATGGTTTGCGTGCGTGCGTGTGTATGAGTGTTATGGCTGTGACTCTGTGAGCGTACACATCTGTGTTCCTGACCACAACAATCATTCTTACAGTCTGGCTGGCTTCCCTCCTTCACTCTTCAGCTTCTATCCAGCTGAATGTATAAACCTAATGCAGAAAAACCAGGCTGACCGTAACAAGCAAATCAATATCAGACACCTACAGAGAAACAAGACCGACTCCACCACAAGAATTCGGAAATCTATCCATTGTAGACTATGGAAGTGCAATCTGGCTAATAGGTTGGCTAGCATTTGGGGTCTGTGCGCCTCATTTCATGCTGTCAGTTTCTAAATAAGCGCCTTGGCCTCTCGTTCCCTGACGACCCCCCACCTCACTGCTTCCTGTAAACTGAGATGGCATGCTGGGGGTGCAGGCCAGAGGTTATGATAAGAGCACTACCTGCTCCTCAAAAACACAGCAGGCAGTTACAGCCAGATAAGCAATGAAAATGGTTCATGACATAACAAATTCACACCTGTTATGCAAATTATTAGTTAGAGGCTTGCTTTGGAAGGCATGCATATTACTATTGCTCATACTTGACATTAGGGGTTTATTCTAAACTTCCAACCTAAGTATTCATCTTCAGTGCATAACTTGTCTCACACCATTTATGCTACAGACATGAATGATACTTCAAATCAAGCATATAAAAACTGTTTTAAAGGATAGTTCACCCAAAAATGAAAATTCTGTCATTATTTACTCACCCTCATGTCGTTTCAAACCCTTAAGACCTTCGTTCATCTTCGGAACACAAATTAAGATATTTTTGATGCATTCCAAGAGCTCTCTGACCCTCCCATAGACAGCAATCTAAAATAATTATTCTAAATAATCCACGTGACACATCAGTGGTTCAACCGTAATTTTATGAAGTTACGAGAATACTTTTTGTGCGCAAAGAAAACTAAAATAATGACTTTTTTCAACAGTTCGCCTCCTCTGTGTCACCCTATAGCACCATTTTGGAGAGTATTACATACATAACAACGTATGCAATGTATGTACGCGGACACATTGTTTCAGTGTTGGGGGTAACGCGTTACAAGTAACGTGCGTTACGTAATAATATTACTTTTCTGAAGTAACTAGTAAAGTAACGCATTACTTTATAAATTTACACATGAATATTAGAGTTACTTTTTTTTAAAAGTAACGCGAGTTACTTTTTTCAGTTGAATTAATTTGCTTTGATGATCCAGTTCAACCATACTAATAAGCAAAAATGACTTTAGAGAAACTAACAATTGTGCTTTGTTTTTTTTATTGCTGAAGAGTGTTTCTTCTCCTGCGTTCTACTGTACAGACGTGATTTTACTTTTGCTTCAGCCTGAGGTTTATTCATTACCGTTTTTGGTGTTAAGGGCTTTTACATTTGCTATAAATATAACTTCTTATATTAAAAACAATCAAGTCCTGCTTATATTTAAAAAGTAACGCGAAAGTAACGCAAAAGTAATATAACGCATTACTTTCCATAAAAAGTAACTAAGTAACGTAATTAGTTACTTTTTTAGGGAGTAACGCAATATTGTAATGCATTACTTTTAAAAGTAACTTTCCCCAACACTGCATTGTTTACGTTCAGATCAAATCGGAAACAACGTAAACAGCGTATCCGCATGGCACAGCTGACACAGAACAGCATACGTTGTTTACGTATGTGATACTCTCCAAAATAGCACCAGGGTGACACAGAGGAGACAAATTGTTGAATAAAGTTGTTATTTTTGTTTTCTTTGCGCACAAAAAGTATTCTCATAGGTTCGTTAAATTATGGTTGAACCACTGATGTCACATGGATTATTTTAACGATCTCCTTGCTACGTTTCTGAGCCTTGATCGTGTAAGGATCCTTGCTGTCTAAGGGAGGGTCAGAGAGCTTTTGGAATGCATCAAAAATATCTTAATTTGTGTTCCGAAGATGAATGAAGGTCTTATGGGTTTGGAACGACATGAGGGTGAGTAATTAATGACTGATGTTAATTGAGGGACTGAGCCATATCTAGGAACCAGAATATCACAGAGACTTAGAAGCAGTGTTGGGGAAAGCTACTTTTAAAAGTAATGCATTACTCCCTAAAAAGTAACTAATTACGTTACTTAGTTACGTTTTATGGAAAGTAATGCGTTACATTACTTTTGAGTTACTTTTTAAAGCTGGGCAGGGCTTTGTTTTTTTTACAAATGTAAAAGCCCTTTCACAACAAAAGTGAAATGAGAATGCCTCAGGCTGAAGGAAATGTAAATTCATGTACAGTAGAGGGCGCAGCTCAAACAAAGTGCATGAAGAATATGACGCAGGAGAAGAAATTTCAACACTATTCAGCAAAAACAAAAATTAAACACAAATGTGTCATTTTTGTTTAGTATGGTTGAATTGGATTATCGAAGGTCAGTAGCAAAGACATTGGTTAATAAAATGGGATTAATACATAAATGATTTTATTCATTTTGAGGAATTCTTAATCGGTGTTTGTGCAGGTGAGATGAGTAAATACATGTTCATATTTAGTCTAGAACTACAGTACATTACGAGGGGTGAGAACCAGAAGGGCGTAAGTGACATTTCACCAACTTTACAGGAGGGCCAAAACAAAAATTGACCATAGTTTGATCTGATTTTGTGTACTGATTTCAATCTTTTATAATAAAAATGTGCACACACATGGATGACAGGATACTTATTGAACACTATTTTAACATTTATTCAGAAAAAAAAAATATTCAAATTTTTTTCTTATTTAAAAAAAAGCCACTTGCGCCTTTTTTGGCACCAATGTTTTATTCAATTTGTGTATAAAAACATGGGCGCATCTGCTGACAATATGAACAAAATATTACATTAATGAGTTTAAAAGAAATAACAATCCATTGTGATAAAATGAAATATCACATAAAAAGCCCTTACATCAAATTAGTTAATTGAATGTGGTTAATTTTACTGAAATAGTAATCTCAGCCACTTAACAATTTGGCCAAACTGTCGATTGAAAAGCCTTTACAGATGCCTTCCCTAGTGAAAAATAAATATACTGTACAAAAATGTTTATGAAATACATTTATTTCATGCTATTCTACAAATACATTTACATATTATTCACATATCACTAAACTGGTATACTTAAAGTCTGCTAAATTGAAACAACTAATTTTGTACTTAATGCACTTTAATTGTAAGAAAGTAGTGCTGAAGTCTAAATAAAGATATACTGAAATATATTTGATTGTACTAAAAGTGGAACTATTGCAAGTATAATTTAGGTTCACTTTAAATATCTTGCATTTAAAGACTGATATTATTCAAAGGTCATAAAATCCTCATCAACAGTGACACTAAAACACATTTTAGGCTTAATATTGAGAAATGGGCATTGTACCCAAGTAGTACTCCAAATAAAGTTTAATTCCATTTTTATATCAGTAAGTATCTAGTGATATGTCAGTAAATAGACAATAAATAAAGTAAATAAAATGTTAATAGATTTGAACTAGTATGAATGTGTGTCATAAAGAAAGTTTCAGATGGAATTGTGAATTGTACATGAAATAGTAGCCTACTCTGACTGGCTGACTTGTAAAGCTTGGTAGAAGTCCACATAAGACTGTGGGATACTGCCATTTGTGCAGAGTAATTAAGTCTTACTTTTTCACAGCAGTGATCCTAGGTGGACATCTGTATAACATTTTACTCCCTGCATTTCTTGTATCCTTTCCCCAGTCATCTCCTTGTCTATGTCTGTCTGTCCCTTCTCTGCATTCTCTCACTTGTGGCTAAGCAGCAACTAAGTGCCTGTATGATAACACCCATAGTAAAAAAAAAAAGTAATATATTTAAAATACATTTATTTCCATACTAAGTATAATTCAAATCTATTAATATATTTACTGACATATTGCTCAAGACTTAGTGATATAAAAATTATAATTAAACCTTATTTGGACTACTAGTGCACACTGCACATTTCTCAATATTAAGCCTAAAATGTGTTTTAAAAAATGAGAACGAGCCGTTTTAGGTCGGCGTGGTTGACTCTTAACTTTTATAAAGAATATCTCTTTGGATTTGAGACTTTAGTCTTTGCAACTTTACAGATCTTCTTTATGCACCAAGAGCTTGCAACACTCCAAAGAGAAAGGAAAAATTGAAATCGCATCATATGACCCCTTTAATATCACTGCTGATGAGGATTGTATGATCTTTGAATAATATTGGTCTTTAAATACAAGATATTCAAAGTGTACCTGAAGTATGCTTGCAATCAGGGGCGTAGCCATCATTTCAGAAGTGAGGGGGACAGAAATGACTTTAGTACAATCAAATATACTTCAGTATATCTTTAGTTAGACTTCAGCACTACTTTCTTACAATTAAAGCGCATTAAGCACAAAATTTTAAATTGCTCCAATTTAGCAGACTTTAAGTATACCACTTTAGTATACTAAAAGTACAATTGCAAGGTATTTTTATTAAGCACATAAATATGTAAATGTATTTGTAGTACACTTAGCATGAAATAAATGTATTTCAAATGCTTTTTAGTATATTTATTTTTCACTAGGGACATAAAATCAGAATGTAAGTTATTGGTTACTACCCGCTAGCTAGCTACACCTCACTGACGAGTTCGGGATATTTCATTTTCTCCGTCATTATCCAGCTCTTTGTCACAAAATAAGATTAATAATACATCTTCAGCAGTAAAAAAAAAAAAAAAACTGTTTTCTTCTCATGGTTGACCTACCTGGCTTACATGTGGTATCAGCCATTTTGACTCAAGTGCTATCCACAAGCTTTACCCACAGTACATTTCTCAGTGCCAAAGGGGCGTAAGTGCAGTTACGCCCTTTTGGCACTAACTGGTTTAGTATGTTCAGTGTTAAGTCTTTTGGTTTCTAATGAATAACTCCAAAATTATTAAGAATTCACTTGTGTCCTTTTGGTAGTAGAAAGAGCTCATCAAGAGCTTTCATTTGGTATATATATCTCCATTTGAGCCAAAATGTGACTTACACCCTTCTGGTTCTCACCTTTATGTTCACACAGTGTCTCTGCACTTACTTCTGATTTCTCTCAACATGGCAACACGAGAGCTGTCAGTCAAGACATGGGAAACAAAGCAAATGCCATTACATATTTGAAAAAAAGTAACTCAGATATTTCCTTCTAAATTAAAAAGTAATACATTACTTTACTAGTTACTAAAGTAATCTGATTACAAGTGGGCTCTTTTGATTTAGGCAATGAAAGCATCCACCTAGCAACACCCTGGCAATCACCAATAAATGTTTTATAAAATGCCACTGAAAAACTCAACTCACACTTTGATTCAATTAAAAGAACCGACTTATAAGAGTCATTAGTTCAGGCTTCAGACTACACTGGCTGTGCTGCATGCATTTGATTCACTAAAAAGAATTGGTTTAGTCAATACCACTTACAAAACTCAACTCACTTTTCACACTTTGATTGACTTAAAAGAACTGACTCATAAGAGTTATTCATTCTGTGGTGTTACACTGTTCGCACTATTTCACACTGTAGATTCAGTAGCAGTGTTTCTTTAAGCCCAACACTAATGTAAAATATTTTCAGACTTTTTCTTTATCCTTTATCTCTTCAGTGAAGAGATCATTCTTAAGACTGAGTTTGTACAATAGATTTTGTTTTTTTGAGTTTGTGCAAAGCTCTTTCATGAATGGCAAATCAGCTAATATAATTAGCAGCTCTAATTTTCATATGCAATGCTCTAAAGATGCAATCAAATTTACCTAAAGGCAACTAATTTACATCAATACAAATGAGACATAAGAACCTTCTTCATTTGATTTAAGATTTGGTTCAGATTAGGGAAACTCGTTCCTGAAAGCACCTAAGAAAGTGCAGTTGAACTGAAAACTGGCACTGACACAAACCCTCCAATATACAAACCTTCCTACATGGGAAGAAGCTTCTCCCACAGTCTCTCTCATCCACCTTTAGAGGTGCACCTGGTTGTATTTAAGTGCCCTGAGCAGTGTCTTTGTTGGCCAGTCGCTCTCTGTCTCCTGCATCATGGCTGTTAACATGTGAGCTGAGGGTGCCTGAGGGACGGGACTCTTGAGGAACTGCAGAGCGGTGCTGACGGCCTCTGTGCTGGGACTCATTGATTAAAGGCATGCTTCAAATGCACAGCAACCTGCCCTCAGGCACATACATGCCACTGTTAAAGAATATGAGAGGATCACAGTGGCGTCATTGTGACTAACATGGATGCAAACTACTCAGTCCAGACGGCAGATGCAAATGAGGGGCTGTCATTTTAGAGTTGGTGTGTGTTGACTATTGTGATGTGAGGTGGGAATATACACCATAAAAATACATGATTAAAATAGATGATTTGTTAATTATGATGTTTAACCAGTTATGTTAACATGTTAAGTGAATTAAGTAAACATTGTTTTGTTTGGGTTAAAAACAGCAATTTCTTGATTTTTATCAGTTCTCAATGCCAAGAATAGATCTTTTAGTCTATGCCATTTAGTTGATGTGTGAACAAAACTTAACGGAACATTATTTGTAGTGTGCATCGTGTTTTGTTACTTTTGATGTGAAACAACGTATGCAATTCAAACAATAAATACTGTTTTGGTGCTCTTTAATGTGGCAGATCAAGCGGCAGAACCGTCATGAACCGATTGTCTCTTCCTCTTTTATACTAGTTATAGCACAAAATAAACAATAATGAACATCAGAAGGCATGCTGATACAGTACAGTACAGTATCTCATGTAACTGCTCAATAAGTGTTTCAGCTGTAGAAATGTAACAATGTCATGTAACATAGCGACCATAACTTGATAGTTAGCTAGAAAAATGAACTCTAGAGATGAACATTTTCTAAATAAATGCACTATATTACATATTCAATTATATTTTCACTTAACTGTTCTTCAATATATAGCCTAATGTATGTTTACATCTGAAAGAGTCAATATAGAATCAAATTGAATTGAGATCGGAATTAAATTAAATCAGAAGCTTGTGAATCTCAATCAAACAGAATTGTGGAATCTGTGTCACTACCCAGCCCAGAAGTTTAGCTGTAAACTGTCTAGACTGGACTCAACCTAGAGCATAGGCAAGTCTCAAGAGAGACCCCTGTGTTATTTCACTGCCTGCTCCTCCTGGGTTATCCCCCCTCGGACAGAACCATTAGAGGTGTTTGATGTGCCAGATCTACCGGTCATTAATGATGAGGAGCAGTGGTGTGGGATAGGCCACACTAAATCAGCCAGCCAATAAAAGACACCTGGTGAAAGCAGAAATGCAAAGTACACTTCACCAGCCCGGCCTGCTTGATCATTGCCAGACACACTTTTATCTGGGGGTGTGAACTTCAGCCGTGAGGTGTGTGTAATATATCTATCCATGTTCCCTCCAGCGCGCTAAACTCCATAGGCCTCAATCTCCAATCTAGTATTGGCACATGTGAAGAGCAAGCAGCGTGCATGCCCTTTCAAGTTCATAGGTCTTTCCTTCGAACAGTACTTATTACATACGCCCCTTGTATATAATGTATTGGACCGGTTACAACAGACTGCATTTTGGCTATTTGCAGATATCCGAGACACTGGTTTTATGACATTTTAATGTGCTCATGCTCCAGAACCCGAGTTCAATCGCTGCATGTCTGAGTGCGTGACATCCAAGCGTATAATTCAATAATCCTTCTTTGGCAAAAGGCAAGTTCTCATTACTGTCAGAGTCCAGCCACTGGAGAGGTGAAGAGAGTGTGCGCTGCCAAGAAAACCAGCATTACCTGTTTGAAACCATTTACTCTTTTGTTCCAGGATCCAAGGGGGAAAAAAACATGCTGATTATTGGATTGTGAACACATGTGGTTTTTAGACCACCATTCATGTCACTGAGTGAACATGATAGCAAAAACAACTTCCATTAATTGCAAAGATCCATCATTCACGTTTCTGCTGCTTTCAGTTTCTCTCTTAGAAGAAACTTTTATGTTGAATTCAAGTGTATAATCATAGTCATAGATTGTAGTGTGTAATGGAAGTAAAAACCTGAATGTCAAATGCAAAAAAAAATAAAAATAAAATTGCACATGGGTGCTCAGCTAACTTAACATGGATGTGCCTAAAATAAGGACACTTAAAAAAAAAACACTAAAAAAAATAAAGGTTCTTTATTGGCATAATAAAGTTATTCCATGAAGAACCTTTCACATCTTGCAAACTTCCACAAAAGGTTCTTTAGCTTTTTAAAATGTTCTTTACACTAAAAAAAAAAAAACTTATTTGTGGAACCCAAAATGGTCCTATAGCACTGCTGTGAAAACCCTCTTTTGAAATCTTTATATTTAAAAAAAAAAAAAAAAAAGTATTCAATCAAAAGGTGAGATAGTATTTATTGCATCTCTTGTAATATTTAATCTGAAGATAACTTTTAATGAGTTTAATTTGTCAACACAGTAATGACAGTCAAATCAACATCACTGATGTGCGCACGTACCGGGTCGTTCTCTTTTGATTTCTTACCGCACTAAATTCCTGAATTTACGGTACATCAGCAATGAAATCAGCAGTGTTCAAGTTAGAGGCTGTGAGGCTTGACAAAAAAGGTAGGTTGGTTGGCATGCTTTATTTTTGCTACGCAAATGCAGTGGCCACTGTTTGCATTCCACACCACGCGGCTGCATCACAAGCTTGTCGGACGGAGCACGAGAGCGTGTCCCTTCCCCACCAGATCCTCAACTGAGGCACAGGCATGGACCACACAAACAGCTCAGTCAAGCACTTACAAACATCCATGAATGCACACATATATCAAAATACAAATGGCTCACAAAAAAGCTCATTGTTTTATTGCTATTATTTAGATGTTTTTATTGTCTCACTTCAAAACAGTTTGAAAAGCTTTTTTGATAGGGATTTCATATTACTCCAAATAGATTTGTTCTTGAAAATGAATTCATTAATTAAGCAGTAATCCTTTAAAGTAGAGATGCACAATATAGCAATAACATATGGGTGATCTGCTGGCGTTGGAAATCCAGTTGTGGTCATTTCCATATTTTTATATTAAAAGTTCCTTTGGTGTCATTAAACGCTCACTTAAAGTTCATTTTTAAAACCAATAATAATTTAATAACACTGTTAAATGCAATCTTTAGTAAACATCCATTTTCATACTTTACATTGTAATGGTCTCGTACTGTATCGCGTACCTTGTCAGTGTCGTGCGCTTTGCTTGGCCATTTGTTGTGATAAACAGGAAAGTGTGTCCAGCTGAATTCAATTTGAGTTGTGTTAAACGGATAAAAAAAAAAAGCTTAGTTTACCGCGGCTGCGGTCGTGTGAAGACCGAAGAGTGTAAAGACCATCGACTCTACCGTGCGACTCCACCGGGCAGGGACACCGGCAAAGGATAAGTATCGCTTTTTATTTCTCCTCTTTCCTACTTGTTTCACTTCTGTTTCAGTTTTTATAACCATTTCTTACTATGTGTCAGTAAGTTGTTGTTATTTTAGCATGTGTGTTTGGCTCAGTGTAAACTAATGTAGTTTGATTTGTATTAGTTATCTATTTTATGTCTATATAGGTTTTTTATTAAGTTTTAGTTTTATTTAATTTGAGTTATTTCAGTACTTCAACATACAAAATGGAAATTAAATGATATATATATATTGAATGTATTTATATATATGTATATGTATATGTGTGTGTCTGTACATACACATATATAGTTATTTTTTGGTGTTTGGCTTAGTGTTATATTAGAATCATTATTATACTCATACCTTTTGTTCTTTTAATATTTTGAATTGTTTATATATATATATATATAGTATTTATAGAGTTTTAGCTTTTAGTTTTAATTACTTTTTCTTATTTGTAAGTCGCTTTGGATAAAAGCGTCTGCTAAATGACTAAAAGTAAAAGTAAAAAGTAAAAGTAATGCTGTGATGCCTAAATTTGCATTAATTAAAAATTATTTATTTTAGACAAAATAGTATAGAATTTCATCCCATTTCATCATCATTTATGTTTAGCCATCTTCAACTACTATTGGACAAAAAAAGTTTGATACAATGTACTTACTGTGTTCATGTTGTATTGTAAAATGCATTTTTTGCTACTGAGGTGGGATATGGGTAATTTTAGGGACAGTTTTTGTGTTATAGTTAGATTTAAGGAACGTTTTACCCCAAGAAAAATACCCTTTCGTCAAACTAAAACATCTTTAAAGTGGAGAAGACTTTCACTTTAACCAGAACGATTTAATGCCAACTTTCACTGTTTACAACAGTGTAATTATAGATGTAACTACAGAAACAATTACATATGTATTTAAATGCAGATTCTTTTAAATATAAGTATAAAATAAAAACATGTATGTATGTATGTATGTATGTATGGAATTAATTAAATCATTCATTTAAATTAGTAGTTAAAGTAGTTAAAGAAACTAAATATAAAAATCCCAGAATTGTAATACTGGCCATCTATCATCAGCCATAACATAAAAATAATCAGCTTATCTTTATCGGCCAGAATTTCAGTACTCAGTACATCTATCCTTTAAAGCCTATTCTGCTAAATCGGAACAACAAATCAAATGTGTTTTTTCTTTTTAAAGGACAAGAAAAGAGTGCTCACTTTGGAGTGATGATCAGAGATAAATGTCTTCTTCATTAATAATCAGTAATAATACATTTAGCCCTATTATCAAAGTATTTCTAGTTTGATGTTCAGCAGTAAAATCTGTCTTATTTATTATCAGTAATAAATAAATCTACTTCACTCCCCTTACAAATTTGGTAAACAAAATGTTACATTAGTCATGTTTCTCTAGATTTAATTTTAGCTATCATTCACCTGGCAAAACATTGTTAACAGGCTGATTTTATATAAAGAACCAGTATAAAGTGGGTCAAGATTGGGATTAGCAAATTTGAGCTGAGCTGACAGCTAGCAGTGGCACCAAGATATACCTTTGAGCTGTAAGATTATTAGAGTACAAACTTTATAGTCCACATTCGTAAATTCTGTGCCGGACAGTTCAGACGCAGTAGCTAATGTCTTTTCCTGTCTGAACCCCATCCTGGACAACAGCTTTAGCTTCTCTTCATTAAAATGTCTTGCCTTTTGCTTTGATAACCAAATACAGCCAGATTAAATACATTTAAAGGACCGACACAGTGAGAACACTTGGATGAACAAGTCCTTAAATGGGAATAAATTAGGGAAGAGAGGGTAATGGTGAAGATAGTATTTCACTCCTAAGGCTTAGCCTAAGCAGTCACATCAACCTCTAAAGAGGGAGAGAGAAAGAACGAGACAGACTAAGCAACTAAATACTCTATAAAAGGAAGCCAGAACAGTTACCCTTGAGATAAGGGTTGGTGGCTGGAAAGGGAGAAGCTTCATCATTGAAATCATGTATCATATACAAACCAGATAGCATGTTAGCCTTCAGCTACTTACCCTACACACTCAGTGAACTCTCTTAAACCACTGACCCGAGTAAAAGACAACCTAAACCCTGCTCTTGCAGGCTTTTGGTTTCTAATTGAATCCACAGGTAATTATTTGAACCGGGGCAGCGCTCAGGCACAGAGGCCAGCCTATCCTCACAGGCCTTTATACTGTAGCTTACGTCTCATTTGTTCAAATTAAGCTCAGGGAGGGGGGAAAACCAGCTATTAGTGTGTCTGGATGAACTAACGACATCCAAAGCGTTTCCATGTCGCCCAGTTGAGCCCCAGACAGGCTTCGAGTAATGACCTGGCCCGCTCTTTCAAAGGCACCGACGCCACCATGATTAATGCATCTGACCTGGCAATTTGGAAGAATACAGCTTATTGTATTAAAGACTGCTTCCAGCCACAAACATGGGTGTACAATAAGTCCACTTAACATTCTTTGCTATCAAAAGTTTGGTAAGAGATGCTCAGATAAAGAGAAAAAGGTAATATCCCTCATCAGTGTCATGAATGAAGTCTTGAGTGTACATGCATTTCATCTGGCAAAAACACCAACAAAAACCAGGGGTCAGGCTTGGTAAAACTTTTGTGTGCATTTATACATTTGGTTTCATTGTATAAGCAATAATCTGAGTGACTGATTCAAGGATCAAGATATAAACAGTTACAAGATCTGATATTGTTTGTGCCACAATCAGGGCAAAAATGAATAATTTGTGTAGGAAAAGACTGTATGAGATTATGAGGAATGCAACAATGGAGCTATATATCAAAATAAATTGTTTTTTGATAATTGTTTTTGGTAACCACAAGGGGGGGGGGCATTCAGTCTATTTTATTATTTTATTTTTATTTAGTTAAGATTATAACAGGGCGAAACAGTGACAAAACAGATTGTGTCGCTGAAAATGTCCTAAAATTCCTTTTCAAAAGCCACTGAATTATTTGCACAGTGTTTGGCACCATGATGAATTTTCTAGTAACTGACACAGAGGCCCATTCAGATTGAGCACAGACAGTTGCACTGACCCTTAGAGAGAATGAGCTCAGGTCAGCTAGGGCCAAGGGATGTGGACCCTGCGGTGGAGTTGCAGGACACTGCGAGATCTCTCAACGTTCTCCTCAAAAGCACTAGTGTAATCTCTTCCTCACACACAAGACTGTACATTTCTGTCACATACACACATTCTGAAACCAGCTTATTTATCACGCATGCCAAATATCTGCATCTTGTTGCTCTAGAGGCCAACAGTATTGTCCAGTGCATCAATGTGTCATCATTTAAACCTTCCCTGCTCTGAGGTTTGGGAACGCGCACATGGAAACACATGTGCACACATCTATGCCGGGGGTTTGAGAGATCATGACATGAAGAGGTGAGAGCCAGGTCAACTAACACAAGAGTGACCGAAGAATTGGAAAGAAAGAAAAAAAACATTCATGAGAATAAATGAAAGTATGTTGCTTTTTTACCACTTGTCAGTGGTTCTCAATCATGCTGCTGGAGGACCCAAGCACTTCCTATTTGGGAGATGTCTTTTATTAAAAACACCTGCTTTTTAATCATCAGCTCATCAGTAGAAACTACAACACCTGGATTTGGTGTCAGATAACGATGCAGTGCTGGGCTCCTCCAAGACCCCAAATGAAAACCACTGCTCTAGTTACAAGTGAGGCAAAATTAAATACAAAGCATGTAAGCTATGCAAAAACACACATGGACATGTCATTGAGGTAGGTGCGGCGGGAGCCCAGGTCTGGTCTGAAAGCAAAGATTCCAGAATGACAGTCCTGAAAATGGAAATCAGTGCACAAAGAAATGAAATTCAAGCCTTCAGTGGAATCTTAAATTTGAAATAATTTGAATGAATGGAGTTCAGCTCACTTCGGGAAAAAAAACTCATACTTTACATGCTTTTCTGAAATGTTAAACATAGCATATTAACTAGTTAATTTTATTATCCATGAAATCAATCTAACAGCAACAAAGAAAGAAAGTTTGGCAAGTCTGTTGTTAGAGACAGTTTTGTTTAATGTAAATAGTTGTCTCTTTTATTTATAGGATAAAATAAAACATTAACAAAATTGAAATGCGTGCACACTGCGAAATGTTTTACCCCAAGAAAAGGACCCTTTTATCGAACTAAAACATCTTAAATGTGGAGACGACTTTCACTAAACCAGAACGATTTAATGCCAACTTTCACTATTTACGCAAAATGGTGATGACGAAAATACAATTTCTCCTCCAACAAAACAATATTTGACAGCTTTCCCCCAGTCCATTGCTGCTACTGTTGATCTCTAAGTGAAAAATCGATAAAAACTAAACCATTTGCGAGAATACGCTTAGCAGGCAGTGAGAACAGAATGACAGGTTACAATGCCTCTCAGACCACACCTGATGATACCTGCCTAGCGCCTAGTAAAAGTTTCAATTACACACCAGCCCTCTAATGTTTATTGCCCGAGGGGACATATTACAGAGGTCTGAATCAGATCCAAAGCCACTGACAATCTATAACCCTATCAATTAAAAGCCGATGTGATAGGAAGTTTAATTTATTCGCGTTACCGTGCGTTCCCTGCTCGAGCGTGCCAAATCCTTACAGCCTCGTTCTTCTCGTAGGCAGCTGAGCGTATCTTCTCATGTAAAATCCACACGCGCTTCTTTAAAGCAACATAATTCTCGAGCAAATAACTTTCTCACGGGTATGCCCTCTTCTAAAAGCGAGAGAACAAACTCTTCAAAGGCGAGAAAGACGGAGGCGCCTCCCTCCGTGGCCAAGCCTATGACTCTCTTCTTGTTGCGAGCACCTCATTAGATGATCCTGAGAGGAATGAAAATCAAAGTCAATGGCCATGACCGGCTTAGCAGTAAGTAACAATAATCATGATAATTATGAAAATAATATTAGTAATAATAACAACAGCTAACAGCTGTTACGTCGATATTAGGCTAATTTGTGTCAAAACTTGTCATTTTCCCAAAATAAAAAATGGTTATAATATTAATATAAAATACCTTCCAAAATTCTACTCTAACTAACCGTGTAAACAAAAGTTGAAAACAGTGTTCCTCTGAAGACTTACAATAAAGGTAATAAAAACAATTCCATTCGCCGCTTTGATTTGAATCAATAGCCTTAATGTGATTTTAATCACAGTTGTTCTATAGCTCTGTGATTCATGGTCCCACGGAGAGACTTTGAGAGAGAATTTGAGCTGTGAGCGGACACAACCATCCTTTCATTAACCTCATCAGTTCCGGGATGCAAAACTTTACAAACAAACGATGCTTAGTTATGAAAAGATGTTAATATGTCAATGTTCAAGAATGTTAGCCTAATATTGTCTGTTTCTTACGAACTTCAAGCACGACATTTACTTTGTCTACCGTATGCTACATTTTCAACTAATACCTTTAAAAAAAAAAAAAACATTAATGAATGTATGTATTAATGAATTAGCAAATAGTTAACATTTAATAGCCTTAGCTATTTTTTTATATTAGCCTATAGTGTAATTAAACAAGTAATGCTGATGAACATGGATGTATAAGCTAATTATTTCCTGGAGAAGCTTACACATTGTTATTGTCAGTAGCCTGTTGTAAATACCCTATATGAAATGTAAAATATTGACATAGGCTATTGTAAAATGCCTGTAAAAAAAAGTCCAAACGTCTAATACCGAGTGAAGTGTTGTATAAAATAGATATCTGCTATTTTCCACATTTCACGACAACGGTGAAATGCTTTAGTATGACAAATGATCACAAAATGTTTCAGGTGAAATAAAAAATAACACGTTTTTCACCCGGTGTCAGAAGTGAGGATCGTTTAGACATTTGTCTGCTTTGTGACACAATTAATCCGAAAATCTTCTTTTTTTGGCCCACACTTTTTTTTAATCAAAAATAATCGAAACCCGTTTAAAACATTTCCTCGTTGCGTATGAGATTAGACAAAACACAATGATTCTCAAAACGGAATCACGCACAAGTATTTAATTAATATAGCCTACCGTCCTGTCGCGACCACAAGTTGATTTATTTATACACAAAAATACGTAAAATAGCCTATATAATCATGATTTTAAAAAGACATGGGAAATAGCTAGGGAAAGGGACGCCCAGAAATGAAAATTCTGTTATGTACTCACCCTCATGTTTCGTCCAGATCCATATACTTTTTTCTGTGGAACACAAAAGGGTATGTCAGAATGACAGCCTCAGTCACCATTCAACTTCACAGTATGGAAAACATGCAATGCAAGTGAATGGTGACTGAGACTACCAGTCTCTCCCATACTGCCTAACATTGAGGATAAGTAAATGTTTTCAGAATGCTCTTTTTTTTTTGGTCAGGTGATTTTATTCCTGATTAGTTAGTTTAGATAAATTTTTTTTACATTTGAATGTCAGATATCTATCTCTATGTGTCATTTTCATTATATAGTCAAACTCAAGCAAATACTTATTTAAACAAAAAGATGGCTCAAGGAGCAGCCACTGCTGCATTTGACAGTCAATATGTCTAAGGAACTCCTCAGCCTTTGCTCTGCGAAACCCCTTCACCCACCCTCTCCTCCCCAAACGTCCATCTAATCTTCAGCGGAGTTCCCTCCACCCACAGACATGCGCTACACTGTAAAAAAATTAATAAAAATAAAATACAAAGTTGAGCCAACTTAAAAAGTTTAAGGCAACCAGCTTTAGCAGATTTTTGAGATTTCTCAACTTGTTGTTTTAAGTTTATACAACAAAAAGTTGAGAAAACTCAAAAATCTTCTACAAAAATAAGTTAAGAAAACTGAAAAATCTGCTGAAGCTGGTTGCCTTAAACTTTTAAGTTGGCTCAACTTTTTTTTTTTTTTTTTTTTTTTACAGTGTAACTTTGGCACTCCTTTCACTACAAACACCAGGCTCAAAGCACAAAGACTGGCCAAACAGGGCCTTGCTCACTCTAGGCCTTCACAAAACACTATAACAAATTCATGGGAGGCTCTCCTGAGCTCTATTTATAGACCAAACCAGCAATACACACAACTGAGTAAGGGATGGAGGAATGTGAATCACCGCTGGTCCTACAGATGATCCGTAAACAGTGTAAAGTTCAAGTTCAAAAAGATTGATTGGGAAATCTCTCGTTGTAACCAGGGTTTCTCCTCAGGTGACCCTGCTTGAGCCACAATGGATGGTGATGTGATTTAAACCGATAACATCACTGAGTATCTAGCCGTCGTGATTTTCCGAAGTTCCTTTTCAGGAGCACCACAGCATGTCCCACACAGGGTTTCACCAGGTGCACTCTAGGTATTTTCCAAGCTAGAACATTTCAGGTTTTCTAATGTCCTAAGGCGGTGCTCAGCTGCTGTTTCATTTGTGCTCTTTATAGTACAAAGATTTATTACTTACAATGATTTTAATAGCTGATTACTGGCTATTAAACAGCTGGAGGACATTGAATGTCTAATTTATATTGATGAAAGAAAACATAAAATACATACACATGACTTCAGTGCATAAAAATAAGAAATTGTCAACTGGGCATGAAAATGAATTCACCACTAAAATAATATAGCTAAAAATTCATAAGAAGAGCCTTGAGCGCACACCTTCTCTGATATAATATGTGGCTGTCTGCTTGAGTGATGAATGTGAACGTGCACTATTGTGTAGGGTTGAAGAACACGTCCTGTGTGTACTCATGGCTAAGTCGATGAGCACATGAACAACAGATACAGGCACCCAGTAAACAAACCGCTCAAACACCATCAAGGGTGACTGAACTATGACAAACACAACTGATACTTGTCATGCATCCCCTTCCAATGGCATCAATGCTCTCAGTGAGTAAGCCATGCTTTCTGTTTACCCTCACAGCTCCAGTTTTTAGCTCCAGGTTCAGCAATGTCACAACAACATACTGGAAGGTTTCCCTAATGAACATTCTCATTTACACTTGCAAACTTCTTTAAAAATTCGTCTTGGACACCAGGTCCGTTTCAAAACATTTCAAAATTTCAAAGTTTTCTGAAGTCCACAGTCAACGCAACCATCTACCAGGAAATTTTGGAGCACTTCCTGCTTCCTTCTGCTGACAAGCTTTATGGAGATGCTGATTTCATTTTCCAGCAGGACTTGGCACCTGCCCACACTGCCAAATGTACCACAGTCCACTCCTTGTGAAGCTCCCCCAAATTCTTGAATGGATTTTGCCTGACAATCCTCTCAAGGCTGCGGTTATCCCTTTTGCTGGTGCACCTTTTCCTACCACACTTTTTCCTTCTACTCAACTTTCTATGAATATGCTTGGATACAGCACTCTGTGAACAACCAGCTTCTTTAGCAATGAACTTTTGTGGCTTACCCTCCTTGTGAACATCTGTCAAGTCAGCAGTCTTCCCCATGATTGTGTAGCCTACTGACCCAGACTGAGAGACCATTTAAAGGCTCAGGAAACCTTTGCAGGTGTTTTGAGGTAATTAGCTGATTAGGGTGTGACACCATGACTTTCCAATATTGAACTTTTTTACAATATTCACATTTTCTGAGACACTGAATTTTGGGTTTTCATTATCTGTAAGCCATAATCATCAAAATTTCAAGAAATAAAGGCTTGAAATATTTCACTCTATGTGTAATGAATCTATATAATATATGGGTTTCACTTTCTGAAATGAGTGACAAAAAATATTGACCTTTTTCATGATATTCTAATTTTTTTTAGATGTACCTGTACTTATTGCTGCAAGTAGTAAAATAAATAAATAAATAATAATAATTATAATAATACAATACAAAAGTTCTCCTACATAGTGACTATAGTACAAAACACGTTTTGTAATGTATGTCTACAGTTACCGTCAAGGATGGGATGCTCCTCCCCTGGTCTTCAATTGTTTGTTTATGTACATTTGTGTAAAGCCCTCAAAGCATTGTAAGAACATGCTGTACCCAATTGGAGGCTGTAAATGTCATGAAGAGAGTGAGGGTAGAAAACTAAGCTGTTTGCAGCCACATCTAACAGAACAAGCTCTCACAAAGCAAAACAAATGGAGTGGCACAACAGTGGCGCACACATGGGCATTCCTTCCTTTAACATTTTTTACTATAAAACTACAATAAAACCCATCTATTTTCTTAACCACACATGATTATTCTAATTATGCTGTAAAATCAGGACCATTTTGTCTTCAAAGATTCACATAAAAAGTGGGAGACACATAAGCTCAGCTAATCCGCCGGTTAACAAAATGCTTATCATCACATGCACGTCTGGGTATCTTTAAGTTATTATACTGGCAGTGAAACCTTCCATCGGCATGAACTTATGCCAAGTTATCCCAAAAGTTATTTAGCTAATTCTCAAGAGCAGGGTACAAGAAACATGGTTCCAGATGTGTAGGTCAGTTAAAAGTCATTCACAATTTCACAGAAAAACCTTCTCCTTCGGTGACTGATACTTTATTCAACAGACTCCAAAATGGAACAATTTTTAATAAAAAGCCAATAAAGTCATAGAAGAAGATTGTTAGAACCGCTCTTAATGACTAGCTTTGTCTGTCATGATGAAGGACCTTGCTTTTGGAAGGTGTGGGTCCAAACATTGCATGAAAATGAAGAAATGTGGTGGTGTTTAGAAAGAGGTCATGATACTGTAACTCCAACTAGTATTCACTTGACTCTGAACATGTTCAGGCTGAAAGCTTCCAGACTAACATACAATATGCACCAATCTCATGTGTCACGTTAAGCGAACAGACCCCTCAGCCAATATAATTGCCCAAAAGTGAGACATTCTGTGGCTGATGGACAATTCATAGGCGGTTTTGCTCACCTTTTATGAGGTATCAGCCAAAGAATTGTGGGTTGGATTGCTTATCTCGAAGGAAACACAGCTGAATTTACGTCTGAGTGCAAAAGAGTCAAATGATGGGAGTTCATTTTCTAGGGTAGCTCCTTATTGAACTCCATCAGTAGTGTGTGAGAGCTTGTATTGTAGTCAGGGTTTTGTGGTTGCAAAGGGACTGTTCAGTCACCTCAAAACGAACTGCCAGAATACAGAGGAGAGTTTTCTTGCCAAAATGTTGAAGGTTATATTACTGGCCTGTATTTACAGCAAGACATGCATTACCACAGTCACTTTAAAGGGCCTGAGTGTCAGCCTATCAGAATACAGTTATAACATCCAGCAGCTGCACCACTGCACTCTTCCTGCCCCAAGCCCAGCTGAGAGCATGTCCCACTGTTAGAGGGGATCTTCCAGAGCCACACAGATGAAATCAGATCCTTGTCCAAAATACACTTGAGCATTAAAATAAATAAAGGGAAGGAGAGAATCAAATAAAGCAATATCCTTCACTTCATTTTTACACAATCTCTCTCTGGTAGAGTGAAGGAAGGCTTTTCTCCCTGGTTGACACTTATTTTCAGAAGGTCCTGATGGATCCAAGTTGTAAATGAGGTCATATTTGTTTAAAAAAATTCACCAATTACCATAAAATTACAATTGGAAATATTATTATTTAAAAGTAGTTAATAAATGAAAACTCTTATTAATTTTACTAACTTAAGGTTGCACATTTAGTTTACACTGATCAGCCACAACATTAAAACCACTGCCAGGTGAAATGAATAACATTGATTATATCATTACAATGGCATCTGTCAAGGGATGGGATACATCAGGGAACAAGTGAACAGTCAGTTCTCGGATCACATGCATTGGAAGCAAAAAATAAAAAATAAAAATAGGCAAGTGAAAAGATTTGAGTGATTCTAACAAGGACCAAAAGTGATGGCTAGACAACTGGGTCAGATCATCTCCAAAATGGCAAGTTTTGTGGGCTGTTCCTAGTACAGTATACCAATGGTTAGTACCTACCAAAAACGGTCTAAGGATGGACAACCTGTGAACCAGCATCAGGGTCATGCGCACCCAAGGCTCACTGATGCATGTGGGATGCAAAGGCTTGCCTGTCTGGTCCAAATCACACAAGAAGAGATAACTGGAACTCAAATTGCTGAATGAATGAATTGCTGAATGAATGAAGCTGGCCATCTCTGGGCAATGTTCTGCTGGGAAACCTTGGGTCCTGGCATTCATGTGGATGTTACAGTACTTTCACATGTACCACCTACCTAGATTGTTGCAGACCACGTGGCAATGGTGTTCCCTGATGGCAGTAGCCTCTTTAATCAAAATAATGCAATCTGCTACACTGAAAAAATTGTTCAAAAATGGTTTGAGGTGTTGCATTGGCCTCCAAATTCCTGACTTCTCCATCTGATTGAGCATCTATGAAGTGTGCTGTACCAACAACTCTGATCCACGGAGGTCCCACCTCACAACTTCCAGGACATAAAGGCTCTGCTGCTAATGTCTTGATGCCAGGCAACATAGCACACGTTCAGATGTTTTGTGGAGTCCATGCCTCAACATCAGATTTGGCAGCATGAGGGGGACTATGATTTGAATATTGTGGCTAATTAGTGTATATCATGTTGCAGACTGACTTGCATGAGCTTTACATAGATCACTGCACACTGATTCACTATTCTCATTTTCTACAAAAATGTTGCTTTAATCCAATCACAGTGCACATGATAAAACAAACAGGCACTTTCTAAGCTTAAAACCTCTTTCATGGTATGATGGAATGAGTAAATCTTTAAAGTCTCCTTGCATTTGACTAGTTTTTCCTATTTCCCATACGTCTTAAAAGTGTTAGTTCAGAAAAAAAAGAAGAAAAAGTAATAATTTACTTACCCTCATGTCATTCCAAACCTGTATGTCTGTCTTTCCGCTGTAGAACACAAAAGGAGATGTTAGGAATAATATTATTCCTCATTTTCCTTTACAATGAAAATACAGTAGGAAGGACACTAACAACATTTTTTAAAAAGCATCACAAAAGCTCCACAACTGCAGTCTACATGACACTATATGTCAACTATTCTGAAGCCAAATAATAGCTAAAAGATTGCGCATTATCAGTTTGATTCACAGCAACTGCTGTTATAACCCATTTTTTTGTCCTCAGGTCTCTTGCACAACACTGAGACGGAACAAGGATTTTCTCCAGAAGCTTTTTATTTTTAGTTTTCAGTTCTAAGCTTTAAAAACAAGCCTGTAGGTTAGATAGCGCTGTATATGTCCTGGTTGACTTGTAATCTGGCTGCGGTTTTGACAGCAGGTCATTCTAAGTGCAGTTGCTTCAGGATGCTCTGTTGAGTCTTGGACATTTACCCCC